>NC_040039.1:26804284-26857781 GCF_003713205.1 Coffea eugenioides
GGTTTGTACACTTAAATTTGAAATTATTTCACCAGTTATTTTTGAGTTATTAGTTCTTTGATTGACCGAGCCCCGACGAGAGTTGGGCAGGTAGTCCGCTGATACCCTGGGGTTCGTCCAAGGGAGAGGTCGGGTTGTCACATGGCACACCTCCCAAAATCATATTTGATGCCAAATAATTACCCGTTCTAATTGTTTAGAGCAACATAGAAATATCTCGCATAATTTTTATATCATCACACACATGTTGTAATAATGAAAAAACATCTCAAATAATTTGTATATCATCCTAGACATGTTCAGATAGATGCTAAAAGTCAAAACAAAAAAAAATCTGTAAAAGTCAAATTTTTTAAAAGAGTAATTTTTTTATTCAGTGTATACATGAGCGGATGCAAATGCATGACATTTAATCTAATTTCAAATTTAAAATTTACTTTTTGCATACTTGACATACATTTATACTTGTTACAAATGTAAAAAATCCTCTACACTAATAGTGTATAAAAGCTTAATTTTTGAAAAAACATGAAAATAGAACAATTATTTTCTCTGACCCAACCCCCCAAAATCTATTCTAGTCCCTCTAGTCCCCTATTTTAAGAAATGGTGGACTTTTTGGCAAGAGGAATGATATTTTATCTTTTGCACGCAACTCTGTAATAGAAATAAAGCAAAAGATAGTCTATCTTTCATTTTTTTTATCCATTCCCATTTTATCTATACTTCATCGTATAGATTCCTGTGTTTTATCAATCACTTCTTTTTAATAATATAAGGGTTGTATTTGTGGATGATCTATTAAAAAACCCTTAAGCGTCTTATGGTTCCATCGTTCCGGAAAGTATACCTGACTCATACATAGTAGTGATCGGAGCCGAATCCATCCTAACTTTTTATTATAAAAAAATAATAATAAAACCAATGAGATTTCCCATCCGTTACAATTAAACACAACTCACAAAAAGTGGCAAGTGACAACTATAAGCATGTGTGACCGCTTTACTACCAGTATGGTCACATGATACTCATGTGCTGATTGACTCGGATTTGTCCATTGCACTGGTATTTAAGGCATCAAAGGAAATTGAACCATATGATAAAGCAGGAAATGCAAACAACCTTTAAATTAAACAAAAACCTTTCCTTTTTGTAGACACCAAATTTTGGTGTAATTTCATTTGCTGTTTATTTTTAATTTTTTCATTTTAGTTTTATTCGATTTTTAGTTTTAGTTTCTAGTTTTATTTTTATTTTTAAGCTGTTAGCATAGAATCTCTTGAAAAATGAATGAAAATGAGAAAGTGAAAAGAAAAGAGGAGAGAAAAGAAAAAAAGAAGAAAATTGCCCACAAAATATGTTTTATGTCTTCTAAATTCAATCTTTTGGCAAATTTTTGTTTAATTTTTGTTAAGTTTATTTGAAAAAAAAAGGGAAAATGATGAAAATTGATGAAAAATGGAAAATTGTGTTTTGTTGATTCTAGTTTATTTAGTTTCTACCCAATGTTAATTAAATTACTTTTTTTTGTTGTTTTTGTTGTTTGTTATCTATTTTTATTATTAGTTTTATTCAATTAATTTCAAAAAGGAAAAAAAAGAATTTGTTGTTTGTTATCTATTTTTATTATTAGTTTTATTCAATTAATTTCAAAAAGGAAAAAAAAGAAAAATCAAGGAAAAAATAAAAAAATCAATCCTATTTCTGCCGGTTCCAAGTACACTTCACATTCCAGCACTTTCCAGCTCTAAGCCGACTCACATCCACTAATGCACACTACTATATCAACTACTAATTACCACAACACTGAAAAATCTCGAGAGGACACACATCCATTTCCATTTGCTGCCGTGAGCTAGGGAGAAAGCAGTGTCATTGTAATTAACGACTGAAAGAGAGCCGAACTCTTTGCTTCATTCTTTTCTGTTCGTGAGCTGAGGGAAAAAAAGGTGAGACCTGCTGTGTTGTACCTATTCCAACCGTGAGCCGTGAGTGAGTAGCTTCCTTGGAGTATCGACCGAGAGAGAGGGAGAGGCCGAACTGCAATTTCTTTTGCTGTCTCTGTTCTGCCGTAAGCTGAGGGAAGAGACCAGGGAACCATCACCTTCTCCGTCAACCTCAGACCAACAACCACCAGCTGCAACCTCAACCAAGCTGCATTTCACCATTTCCAGCCGCAACTCATCAAACCAGAGCCAGCAAACCCCGCGGAAGAAGAGAGCCGAGAGGGAGAAAATTTTCAGACTTTCTGTGCGAGAGCTTAGCTTGCTGTGAGGTAATTTCTGGACTTTTTTAGGTTGATTACTAGTGGAGGAAACTATATGCGAGTTGCATGTGAGGCTTGTACAGTCGGTGGATAGAAATCAAGCCATTAGGAAATTTCTGTTTTGGCTAAGTGTTGCTGCCGAGAAACTGATGAGAGAATGTAGCTGTATTTCTGTTTTTCTAGGACAATTTGAGCACCTAAGTGTACTTAGCCGAATGAAATTGTGATGATTAAGACCATGCATGTTAAATTGTGCATTCGGATGATGTTATGAAGCATGCAGAAATTCTGTTTTGGCTAAATGTCTCTGCCGATGAACTAATTTGGGACATGTAATTTTAATTCTGATTCCATGTGATAATCTGAGCTTAATTGAGGATCCAATTTGATAGATAACTTGTTATTTGGTGTTGCATGTGAACCTTATGGCTAAGATTTTGATTGCATGGCTGGAAATTTCTACTAGAAGTTGCTGGACTGCTTAATCAATTTTTCAGTTTGCCGATGGAGCTGTTTTGGAAATTGCATGGGTATTTTAGCATGAATTTGCTGGAAAGTGGTCGATTTTCACTTGGTTAGATGTTTGACTAATTAAAATTAGATGTTCAAGCTAAGGAAGTTCATTGGTCTGGTTAAGCAAAAAAAAAAATGAAATAATGAACAACTCCAATTGCCGAATGCTGGCTGGACTTTTCTCTAAGCACTGGTGTGTTTTTCTGTTTATGTTTTGGCTTATTAGGATGTTGAATTTGGTAATTTTATTGTTAAGATCAAAGTCATGATGTTTGTTTAAGATTCTAGTTTTTGTTTGGATGGAAAAGTTGCATTAGAATGACCACAAGAATGGCAAGAAACATTGCTGGAAAATGTACATAGCTGGCCGAATCTTCATGTCTTACGGTTTTAGTTTTTTTTGTTGTTTATTCTTTCATTTCGGTTCCAAGCTGGTATCTTGTCTAGATGATAGTTCAATCAAGCCTTTTATTGGTTGTTTGCATGAATATGTCTAAGTGCAAGAAGAAATTGCATGAGAATGGTTGTGGAAGGAAAGATTTTTCCTGAAGCTGCGAAATGGTTATAGCAGAAATTTTCTTCATGGCATTTGCATGATATCTTCTTGGGTTTTTTTTGTTTGTTTGGATTATGATGGTGGGTTTAGTTGTGGGCTTGGTCTAAAGTTGTGACGTTGAGTTTAATTACATCTAATCAAGGTTGTGATAAGAATCTGAGTTTATAAGAAAATTGCTGCAAAGTTGTTTGGCCGGAAACATGGCTGAAGCTGAAACCTTTTATTGTTGCTTGCATGTTATTTCATACCTGAATATAATGTTTTTCTGGGTTGTTTGCTTGCTTGGATCATGGTTGCTCAAGCCAAGGTTGTTTGTTGCTTAATCTTGGTCAAAGTTATGTATTTGAACCAGAAAATTTGAGTCGGTTTGCAAGTAAAAATGCAGCAGATTTCACTTTCGGCTATAGCAGTTTTCATTCTTCAATGTTTGCATGTTCACTCTTCAATGTTTGAATGATTTCCACCTTCGTCTTTGCTTGTTGGGATATCAAAGTTTGGATCAAGAAAACTTTTGTTAAGGCATATGTTTGAATATAAATCTGGTCTTGGAAGGTGAAACTAAGAAAGGTTGCAGCAGTTTAGTTTTTTTAGTGTCTACATTTTCTTTCCAGAATTTTTGCATGAGTTTTTTTAGTTTTCTGCCTGTTTGGATGATGATAAAGATGTGGTTGCTGTCTAGTTTAAAGCTGAGTTGAGTTTGGATTGGCAAACAAATGGGTTTTTGTGTTTTTTCTGGTATGTGATTTGAAGCTGTCCAAACTTGCGGCAGAAATTTGCATAAGTGAAGAAGATTTCAGTTTTTTACGTAGCATGCATGAAATAGTTCTTCAAAATTGCCTCTTAACCCCCTCAAGTGTCACCTTATGCAATTATGACCCACAAATTTGAGAAAACTAATCAATTGGGTCCCTGTGATCTTTGCAGCAATAGGTTGCAGAATTGCCGAAAGGATGTTTGCTGCACTTTGTTTCTTGCTTTTGCTGTTATTACCTGCTTCCTTTGAGTGTAGTGGAGAAAGATACTTGACTCACAGTAGCGAATTGGTCAAACTTGATTTTAATAGGGATCTATTGCAGTCTACTTTTATTGATGTTATTACATCTATTTTCTTCTCAAAAGGTCCTAAGGAGGTGTTAAGATTCTTCATTTCTTTTTTTTTGGCACCCTTGTTGATGGAAAATCTGTATTCCGAGGGGTTTAGTGTGTGTTTGGAGGATTTTTATATACCAAAGAAACAAGTTTCCTTCGTAGGTTGCATGTTTTTGCATGAAAAGAGTTCTTATAATAGCTCTTTAACCCCTCAAGTCCCTTTTTATTCTACCATGGCCTAAGCAATTGAAAAGATTAATCAATTGGGTCCTTCGAGTTTCCTTTCCCTTTTAACTTGGAATTTCATTTGATGAATATGGACTTGTTTGATTATCTAAAGGGATCTAATGGTTCAATTTCATAGTTATTAGTGATTCTTTAATTTTTGTTTTTGAAGAATTTGTGTTGTTTGATTTACTATTAAATTGGTGCATTAATCCTTTGTTTAGTGGTTGTAGCTCCAATTTAGAACCTTTTCCAACTTATTAGCGCCACAAAAGGGGACGGTATACTTTCTTTTATCTTTTTTTGTATCTCCCTATGTGATCCAACTTGCTAAATGAAAATTGCATGCCTACTTGGTTTTCTTAAATGTTTATTAATGCCTTTCATTTATTTACTTTTATTTCATTTTTAAATCTTTCTTTTATTTTCATTTATGGGGTATGTAATAAAAGTAAAAGAAAGATTTAAAAATGAAATAAAAGTAAATAAATGAAAGGCATTAATAAACATTTAAGAAAACCAAGTAGGCATGCAATTTTCATTTAGCAAGTTGGATCACATAGGGAGATACAAAAAAAGATAAAAGAAAGTATACCGTCCCCTTTTGTGGCGCTAATAAGTTGGAAAAGGTTCTAAATTGGAGCTACAACCACTAAACAAAGGATTAATGCACCAATTTAATAGTAAATCAAACAACACAAATTCTTCAAAAACAAAAATTAAAGAATCACTAATAACTATGAAATTGAACCATTAGATCCCTTTAGATAATCAAACAAGTCCATATTCATCAAATGAAATTCCAAGTTAAAAGGGAAAGGAAACTCGAAGGACCCAATTGATTAATCTTTTCAATTGCTTAGGCCATGGTAGAATAAAAAGGGACTTGAGGGGTTAAAGAGCTATTATAAGAACTCTTTTCATGCAAAAACATGCAACCTACGAAGGAAACTTGTTTCTTTGGTATATAAAAATCCTCCAAACACACACTAAACCCCTCGGAATACAGATTTTCCATCAACAAGGGTGCCAAAAAAAAAGAAATGAAGAATCTTAACACCTCCTTAGGACCTTTTGAGAAGAAAATAGATGTAATAACATCAATAAAAGTAGACTGCAATAGATCCCTATTAAAATCAAGTTTGACCAATTCGCTACTGTGAGTCAAGTATCTTTCTCCACTACACTCAAAGGAAGCAGGTAATAACAGCAAAAGCAAGAAACAAAGTGCAGCAAACATCCTTTCGGCAATTCTGCAACCTATTGCTGCAAAGATCACAGGGACCCAATTGATTAGTTTTCTCAAATTTGTGGGTCATAATTGCATAAGGTGACACTTGAGGGGGTTAAGAGGCAATTTTGAAGAACTATTTCATGCATGCTACGTAAAAAACTGAAATCTTCTTCACTTATGCAAATTTCTGCCGCAAGTTTGGACAGCTTCAAATCACATACCAGAAAAAACACAAAAAAAAACCATTTGTTTGCCAATCCAAACTCAACTCAGCTTTAAACTAGACAGCAACCACATCTTTATCATCATCCAAACAGGCAGAAAACTAAAAAAAAACTCATGCAAAAATTCTGGAAAGAAAATGTAGACACTAAAAAAACTAAACTGCTGCAACCTTTCTTAGTTTCACCTTCCAAGACCAGATTTATATTCAAACATATGCCTTAACAAAAGTTTTCTTGATCCAAACTTTGATATCCCAACAAGCAAAGACGAAGGTGGAAATCATTCAAACATTGAAGAGTGAACATGCAAACATTGAAGAATGAAAACTGCTATAGCCGAAAGTGAAATCTGCTGCATTTTTACTTGCAAACTGACTCAAATTTTCTGGTTCAAATACATAACTTTGACCAAGATTAAGCAACAAACAACCTTGGCTTGAGCAACCATGATCCAAGCAAGCAAACAACCCAGAAAAACATCATATTCAGGTATGAAATAACATGCAAACAACAATAAAAGGTTTCAGCTTCAGCCATGTTTCCGGCCAAACAACTTTGCAGCAATTTTCTTATAAACTCAGATTCTTATCACAACCTTGATTAGATGTGATTAAGCTCAACGTCACAACTTTAGACCAAGCCCACAACTAAACCCACCATCATAATCCAAACAAACAAAAAACCCAAGAAGATATCATGTAAATGCCATGAAGAAAATTTCTGCTATAACCATTTCGCAGCTTCAGGAAAAATCTTTCCTTCCACAACCATTCTCATGCAATTTCTTCTTGCACTTAGACATATTCATGCAAACAACCAATAAAAGGCTTGATTGAACTATCATCTAGACAAGATACCAGCTTGGAACCGAAATGAAAGAATAAACAACAAAAAAAACTAAAACCGTAAGACATGAAGATTCGGCCAGCTATGTACATTTTCCAGCAATGTTTTTTGCCATTCTTGTGGTCATTCTAATGCAACTTTTCCATCCAAACAAAAACTAGAATCTTAAACAAACATCATGACTTTGATCTTAACAATAAAATTACCAAATTCAACATCCTAATAAGCCAAAACATAAACAGAAAAACACACCAGTGCTTAGAGAAAAGTCCAGCCAGCATTCGGCAATTGGAGTTGTTCATTATTTCATTTTTTTTGCTTAACCAGACCAATGAACTTCCTTAGCTTGAACATCTAATTTTAATTAGTCAAACATCTAACCAAGTGAAAATCGACCACTTTCCAGCAAATTCATGCTAAAATACCCATGCAATTTCCAAAACAGCTCCATCGGCAAACTGAAAAATTGATTAAGCAGTCCAGCAACTTCTAGTAGAAATTTCCAGCCATGCAATCAAAATCTTAGCCATAAGGTTCACATGCAACACCAAATAACAAGTTATCTATCAAATTGGATCCTCAATTAAGCTCAGATTATCACATGGAATCAGAATTAAAATTACATGTCCCAAATTAGTTCATCGGCAGAGACATTTAGCCAAAACAGAATTTCTGCATGCTTCATAACATCATCCGAATGCACAATTTAACATGCATGGTCTTAATCATCACAATTTCATTCGGCTAAGTACACTTAGGTGCTCAAATTGTCCTAGAAAAACAGAAATACAGCTACATTCTCTCATCAGTTTCTCGGCAGCAACACTTAGCCAAAACAGAAATTTCCTAATGGCTTGATTTCTATCCACCGACTGTACAAGCCTCACATGCAACTCGCATATAGTTTCCTCCACTAGTAATCAACCTAAAAAAGTCCAGAAATTACCTCACAGCAAGCTAAGCTCTCGCACAGAAAGTCTGAAAATTTTCTCCCTCTCGGCTCTCTTCTTCCGCGGGGTTTGCTGGCTCTGGTTTGATGAGTTGCGGCTGGAAATGGTGAAATGCAGCTTGGTTGAGGTTGCAGCTGGTGGTTGTTGGTCTGAGGTTGACGGAGAAGGTGATGGTTCCCTGGTCTCTTCCCTCAGCTTACGGCAGAACAGAGACAGCAAAAGAAATTGCAGTTCGGCCTCTCCCTCTCTCTCGGTCGATACTCCAAGGAAGCTACTCACTCACGGCTCACGGTTGGAATAGGTACAACACAGCAGGTCTCACCTTTTTTTCCCTCAGCTCACGAACAGAAAAGAATGAAGCAAAGAGTTCGGCTCTCTTTCAGTCGTTAATTACAATGACACTGCTTTCTCCCTAGCTCACGGCAGCAAATGGAAATGGATGTGTGTCCTCTCGAGATTTTTCAGTGTTGTGGTAATTAGTAGTTGATATAGTAGTGTGCATTAGTGGATGTGAGTCGGCTTAGAGCTGGAAAGTGCTGGAATGTGAAGTGTACTTGGAACCGGCAGAAATAGGATTGATTTTTTTATTTTTTCCTTGATTTTTCTTTTTTTTCCTTTTTGAAACAAACAAAATTGATAATAATAAAAAGAAATAACCAAAACAAAATAATTAACATTTGATGAAAAATAAACTAGAACAATAAAGTGCAATTTCCATTTCTTTTCCATTTCCCATTTTCATCGTTTTTCTCTTTTTTTTTTTTTTCTTTTTTTTTCCAAAATAACTTAACAAAAATAAACAAAATGCCAAAAGATTGAATTTAGAAGACATAAAACATATTTTGTGGGCAATTTTCTTCTTTTTTTCTTTTCTCTCCTCTTTTCTTTTCACTTTCTCATTTTCATTCATTTTCCAAGAGATTCTATGCTAACAGCTTAAAAATAAAAATAAAACTAGAAACTAAAACTAAAAATCGAATAAAACTAAAATGAAAAAATTAAAAATAAACAGCAAATGAAATTACACCAAAATTTGGTGTCTACAGTTTGCCCCTCTTTGTCTGAGTTTTGAAAAAACTTGAGACAAAGAAGTAGACACCAAATACTTACCTGTGTTATTCGGCTGCAATGGACGCTTCTGAAATGAGGATCGACCTCTTTAACATTTTTTTTTTAAAATGGAATTGACCCAAACAGGAAATTAAAACGGGACTGACCCGAGCAGAAATTTAAAATTGGGACTGACTAGAGAAGGAAATTCAAATCATGGGACTGGCCCGAACAAGCTTTAATCGCGGGACTGACCCGAATGAGCTTTTGAATCGTGGGACTGACCCGAATGAGCTTTTGATCGAGGGACTGACCCGAAAATGCTTTTGATCGAGGGACTGACCCGAAAATGTTTTTGATCGAGGGACTGACCCGAATGAGCTTTTGATCGAGGGACTGACCCGAAAATGCTTTTGATCGAGGGACTGACCCGAATGAGCTTTTGATCGAGGGACTGACCCGAAAATGCTTTGATCGAGGGACTGACCCGAAAATGTTTTTGATCGGGGACTGACCCGAATGCTTTTGATCGAGGGACTGACCCGAAAATGTTTTTGATCGAGGGACTGACCCGAATGCTTTTGATCGAGGGACTGACCCGAAAATGCTTTGATCGAGGGACTGAAAGGACGAGGGACTGACCCGAAATGCTTTTGATCGAGGGACTGACCTTTGATCGGGGACTGACCCGAATGCTTTTGATCATGGGACTGACCCGAATAGCTTTTGATCGAGGGACTGACCCGAAATGTTTTTAATCGAGGGACTGACCCGAATGTTTTGATCGAGGGACTGACCCGAAAATGCTTTTGATCGAGGGACTGACCCGAAAATGCTTTTAATCGCGGGACTGACCCGAACAGGCTTTGAATCGCGGACTGACCCGCGGCTAGTGGTGATGCAAAATGAAATGCGCACTAGTGGGACTGACTCACAGCTAGTGGCAGAGTAAAATAAAAAAATGCCTTGACAATCGGTCAGTGGGATTAAACCCGAGCCTGCCGTGATAAAATTTGTGTTGATTTTTGATTGATGATTTTTCTTTTTGCTTTTCTTTTTGACTTTTGAAAATCTTTCAAAAAATTAATTTGCCCCAGTATGATGAATTTTTGCAATGTGAGTCCAGAGTTGATTCTGTATCGCCATGCTGTTGCATTTTTTGATGAAATTTACTTGCGACATTTTCAATCTGCCATTGCTCACCGGAGAACTCTTTCCGACACCGATTCCAGTGCGAGGTGTGATTACTTTCATCTGTGTATGCAGTTTTTCTGCAAAAGAGAAAAGAAAACAAAGAAATTGCCACCATCACTTGATCCGTTTTCCTTTGAGAATCGTGTAAACATGAGTCTTTCAACGCCTTTATCAACTTTTGCTGCGGCAGTCGATTGAGTTGGATTTTTCACCCTAAGGCTTTTTCGATTTACAAACTGATCAGGTATGTGCTTTGCCATATTGTGAAGCTTGCGTAACCGACCTTGCTGAATTTCAACCATTTTCGCAAGATGACTGAACCCAAGTATGCTTTGAATAAACCATGAGGTTATCATTCACCAAAATTCGATGATTAAAAAGTAATTTCACCTATCATGCAGAAATGAATATGTGAAAGAATGCAAACACAAACCATTTGTGCTTAAAGCCTACAAAAATGCCATGAATACAAGCAATTGAGAAAAAATGAGCTTCCTAAGAATGAATTTGCTAAAGAAATATTTTTACAAAACGACACAGTTTTGGCCAACGGATGTCATATTCAATTCTCTGGATATCTTTGCTCTGGAATTCAATGTTGCCAGAGGTTTGACAAAAATGAGAAAAATCCGAATGAACCAGGTCACCAGTTGTTCCTCCTCGTGCTCGTCTGTTTGAAAAAAAACGCCTTGGCGCCCTTTCGGGTTTTCACCAAAGCTACCCCCAATCTTTTCTGCTTTTGTTTGTTTTTTTGTTTTTGTTGTTGTTGTTTTTTTCTTTCTTTGTTCTTTTCTTTTTTTTTCTTCTTCTTTTTTTTTCTTTTTCTTTTCCCTCTTCTTTTCTTCTTTTGAGGTGACCTTTCGGGTTTTCACCTAAAGACGCAAATGAAAGAGCTCAACCATGATCGACTCAGGAGTATGAGTTGAAGATTTCTGGCATCAGTAAAATGCACTTCCCTTAGAAGTTTAGGTGAAGGCATTATAGACATCACTTGCCAATTGATTAGCGAAATTCCTAGTAGAAATACAGCAAGTGACGAAAGCCAGGACTTTTGGGCTTTTGTAATGAGGTCAGGTGGGGTGTTTTCAAGAAAAGTTGAGGCCTGAAAGCAAGTTTGATGAAAGGTGTGAAATAACCTGAGATTGCATCATTTTGAAATTATCTCTAATTTTGAACGAAACCGAGGAAATTTGCCCCAGTTTGATTGGATTTTCTCTTTCTTTGCATTTTCTTCATTGCATTTTCCTCACTTTTTGCATTTTCCTTCAAAAACTAAATTTGCCCCAGTGTGGGGTTCTTTCTTTTCTCTTTTCCTCTTTTTCCTTTTTCCTTCCTTTTTTTTTCAAAATGAATTTGCCCCAGTATGGGGATTTTTCCTTGTCCCTCTCTGATAAAAAATGAATTTGCCCCAGTCCCAAAATAAATTTGCCCCAGTGTGGGGATCATTCTTTTCCAAAATAACTTGGCCCCAGTGTGGGGTTTGCAACTCTCAGGGGCTGCCAAACGAAAATTACTGCTCTGATGGCTCAAAAGGGATAACTAGGGATGAAATGTTTTGATTGAAAAGGAAGATGGCCTGACTTTTACCTCGTCCCTTGCATGATTTCCAAAAGAAATTTGCATAATAAAAAATAAAGACTTCTTACACATGTCTGAGTTGATAGGTTGAGAGACTGTTGGTTCGCCCATCTCTTCAAGGATAAGTGCTCCACTCGGTAGCACCTTTTTGAATGACAAATGGCCTTACCAGTTTAGGCTAAATTCGTCTTTGATTTCATCTTGCATTGGCAAATCTCGCTTTAACTCATTGTCCTTCTTCTCTAAAGGACCGGTGGCGGACCTTTTTGTTATGAACACAGGCCATACGACATTCAACTGCTTTTCATCCATCAATCGTCGGTGACGCTGCTTTAACCAATCAGCTTAGAACTTGGCAGAGGAGGGATTTCTTGATGAAAGGCTTTCTTAACGAAAGGATTTTCAATGAAGAGCTTTCTTAATGAAGGGATTTTTCAATGAAGGATTTTTAATGAAGGGATTTTTTTTTTTTTCCAACGAAGGGACTTTTGGCCTTCTCAAAGAAGGGATTTTTCAATGAAGGGATTTCTTAATGAAGGGATTTTTAGATGGATGGTATTATCGGAATCCAGAACAGTGATATTCAAAGGGTCAAATAATTTCATCTTTGGCCATTTAAAAGAATTAAAATTCAGGACAATAATCAAATAAACAAATTGTGCATTTAATGGAAAAACTAATCAAAGCGGAAACAAGACAAAAACTTAATTGCGAAAGATGTTTTCATGAAGCTATTCACATATGCAAGAAATGGTTTTTGTGAACTTTAGTAAATAACAACCCCTAGATTTACCGAAATTCCCTTCGAGAGGGAAGATACTCGGCCATCCAAATTGTGCAAAGCTCCTTCAGGATTTTCAAATTTCGTCGTTGGAGGTGGATGCCTCGAAGGTGTCCTGGTGTTCAGGAAAAGGATTTGTACTTATGATCGGCCCTTGTTCACCTCTTTTCCTTAGCACTATTTCTCCTGCTTCGATCATGTCTTGGACTTTGTGCTTAAGTGCCCTGCAATCGGCGGTTGAGTGGCCAGGTACTCCCGAATGATAGGCACAAATAGCATGTGGATTGTACCCAGCAGGCATGCCATGAAGGTAAGTTGGAGGGGGAATCACGCCTATTTTGTTGGCAACCTTCAATTGCTCATACAATTGGTCCAAAGGCCTGCCTAGGTTGGCGAAGGTTCGGGTACGGCTTTGATTGTAGGTTTCAGTGGGTCGGAGATAGTTGTAGGTGGGTCTATTTGGTGGGGGAAATCTTTGGTGGTAAGGAGGCCGAGGACGAGCTTGTTGAAAGCTTGGTTGAGATATTTGGAAAGGGGTTGTAGGCGGGTTGGCATAATTTGGGCGAGGTCGAGGATGAGTGATATTGGTGTGGTAAACAGGATGAGGATTTGAATAGTAGGGGTAAGGGTTTGAGTTGGTAGGGTTTTGTCGAGGTCTGGGTCTTGGGACAGGGTTTTGATTCCAGGTAAAGGCAATTTCCCCCTCTTTCTTTTTAAATTGCGGGTTCTTCTCATTACCTCCTTGGCTTTGCAAAGCTTCCAACTGGGATTTGAGGGCAGAGACATTAACAATCTTCCCAGCTTTCACGAAGTCATCGTACTCCTCAAGTTTATTGACAATGGTGGCGAACGAGCATCCAGTCATGCGGAAAATTTCTTCAAAATACGGGGGATCATGTGCTTTAATGAAAGTGCGTATGATTTCGTCCTCAGTCATCGGTGGCTCGACTTTGGCAGCTATTTTCCTCCACCTCTTGGCATAAGTCTTGTGATCCTCGGAGGGTTTTCTTTTTGTTCCTTCCAACGTGGTTCGTGTCGGAGCCAGCTCGCAGTTATACTCGTATTGCTTTACAAAAGCATTGGACAAGTCAATCCAGGTTTTTACTTCTTCGGGCTTCAAATTTGAGTACCAGTCGAGGGCATCCCCCTCCAGACTTTCCGGGAACAACCTTAGAGGCAGGTTCTCGTCGTCTACAGGCTTTCCCAACTTGTTAACAAATAGTCGGAGGTGTGTCTTGGGATTACCCGTCCCATCGTACTTGTTAAACTTCGGAGTTTTGAACCCCTCAGGCAATTGCACATTCGGGAAAAGGCAAAGCTCATCATAGTCCAGCACTCCTTGTTTGTTCAGCCCCTGACTCTTCCTTATAAATTCATCAAAGCGATCAAGGCGCTTAAGTAACTTCATATCAACGGGAGCGGAAGATTCCCCCATTTCTGGCTTGGTTTGAAAAGTATGGTCCGGCAGGAATGGCTCAGCAGCAGGGTAATAAAAGGTATGTGGCTCAGGTAGTATATTTGAAGTGATTTGGGGTTGTGGACCTCGCATGTGAGTAAGAGAAAATGAAGGATGGGGAGGGTAAGTGTATGGCAAATTTGTGGTGGGATAGGTGAAAGTTTCTTCGGGTGCAATAGGAAATGATGGAATAACAGTGGCATGGGCCGAAGGTAGGACAAACGGCTCTTGCTCAGGCTGTCTGGCGGGTACAGGTTCGGGTTGAACTCCGCTGCTAATTAGCTCATCATTCAACTTCCTTTGAGCGGCCATCTCATACGCCATCTCTCCAAACTTGGTAAGCATCTCAGTCAACTGAATCCCCGAACTTGCAGTCTCGGGTTGAGCGGTAGTAGCAGACCTATCTGACTGTTCCGGTTGTGAACTCATGTTTACACAACTCCCCTGGGCTCTACTGCGGGATCGCGTTATGATGGGGCTTCGACGAGAAGCTATGTTGAAATATCACCTGAGAATTTTTGACAGATTGCCTTTAGGTTCAACCCTCGCTTAATTATTCCAAAGAAAATAAAGAAAAGGAAAAGAAAAAGGCAAGAGTTAGTAGATATCCAGAAAATTCGGATGCATGTCCTATGGGGGAGCCCTTTTTATGCCAAGGGTAGGCCTAGTATGAAAATGCAGTCCTCCAGAGTAGGCACTATACAATACCTGATGAATCCGATCAACCGCTAGAGTGAAAAAATGATTTGGAAAAATTTGGCCAATCGAAGTGAAAAGAGACATTTGTCCTAAAATGAGGAAAAAGTCCGAATGGATTGCTACTTTGAGCAACGCATGGAATAATGTGTAAAAGAGATTGCAATGCCTCAATTAATTTATTCGGTGACCCTTAGACTTAAACCCTAAAAAAGGAAAAAACGGGTCAAATAGATTGGATAGAATTGATGATTTATTTAAAAATGACCAAATTGCCCTAAAAATAGGTAAACTGGTCAAATGAATTAAATGAAATTTGATTTATTCAAAAATTGATCGAATCACCCTAAAAGGGTAGATTGGTCAAATGAATGAAACTTGATTTATTCAAAATCGATTCGATTGCCCTAAAAATGGGTGAACTGGCCAAATGAATGATTTATTAAAAAATCGGCCGAATGACCCCAAAAAGGGTAAATCGGCCAAATGAATTCAAAATCGACCAGGTGACCCTAAAAAGGGTAAATGGGTCAAATGAATTAATGATTTATTCAAAATCGACCGGATGACCCTAAGAAGGGTAAATTGGTCAAGTGAATTGATGATTTATTCAAAATCGACCGGATGACCCTAAGAAGGGTAAATTGGTCAAGTGAATTGACGATTTATTGAATGAATTGGCAAAATGGATTGGTTGAATTGTCCGGCCATTAGTGATTTCAGAAAATTAGTCTATGAGCCTTCTAAAATCAAGATTTGGCCTCCATATTTATCATCTCAACCATGAGGAATCATTTGTGAATTTTCTTCAAATTAATGTCCTTTACGCAAAGGATTTTTACCAATTTTGATAAAAATGGCCAAAAGTGATTATTAGATGCTCATATTCCAAGGATCACTTTATGAAAATAATCGGATCCTACCTTACCTTGTGCACTACCCCTTTGGATGGTACAAAATGTAAACGTGCAAGTCTCACTGGATTAAGTATCCGAGACACAAGGTGGCTTATTCCTAAACACGGGATTCCCTATGTGGCATTCCCTTTCTATGGTTTATGCATGATGCCAGTTTATTAAAGCTATGTAAATATGTGACAAACATGAAATGTGAGCTAAAGGACATAAATAATGCAACGGGGGGAAAAGGTCTAAACATGAAATGTATTTACTGAAAAGTAAGTGCAAAGACTGAAACTTAGACATGTGAGCTATCTAGTGGGTGAGTCACTAAAAGAGTGCCAAAGAGGCCTCTTATTGCTAAGGCACATGAATGCAAACCAAGGAAACAATGAAATGGTTAGTGCAGTTGATAGTACACATAACACATTGGGAGCAATTAAGAAAAGAAATACGATAAAAGCCAATAAAAAGGGGTGGAACCCCTTCCCTCGTGCCTAATTGTGCTTAAAAAGGGTGAGGCTGACTCTACCCTAGGCAAATGCTAACATGGATGCATGAGGTTTGGTTCATTAATGCCTAGACTCGATAAAGCTTCGGCTCCCAAGCCTTCAGACCTAAAGGCAAAGGGTCATCACTCCCAAGGCCTTTGATCGGTGGCTCGAGTGATCCCTTAGGTAGCGCTATGGGCGCAGAGCACACCAGCCGCCTACCCAAGGCAATCGATCCTAATCCTACAAGGCGGTGTGGGAAACGCCCACGAAAATAAAAATAAAATGGGATAAAGCAAGTAAACATGCACGTATGAAGTGTTCCCCTATTTTGAGGGAAGGGGTTGAGAACCACGCGAGGCTCTAAAGGTGACACACACCCCCCCAAATGCAATGCAAGCGCGAGATAACAAGTAAACATTCATTCAAACATACATTCATGAGTCGAGGGATTGGTTTGATTACGTACATAAGACAAAAGGTCCTAAAAATGAAAAATGCAAGCCTAATATCCAAGTGCAATGCATAAAAAGGGTAGAAAAGGAAACGAATGGCTAAGTCAAATGCTTGGACCCACTTAGGAAGTCCCCAGTGGAGTCGCCAACTGTCGCGCCCCACTTTTCGAATGAATTGGTGTATGGTGTGTGGTGTGTAATGTGTGAACGTGTGCAAAGTGAAAAGTAAAAGGCCATGGGACTTAGAATGCGACGATTTGGCCAAGTGAAGTTCAAAAGGGTTTTTTGTATCAAAAAAATGGAGTCGCCACTTGGTATAGAGTTAGGGTGTACCAAGTCACCCAAAAGTTTTCAAAAAGGGTTTATTTACTTTTTTATTCAAAAACAAAATCATTTTTGGGTGACTTGGTACACCCTAACTCTATACCAAGTGGCGACTCCATTTTTTTGATACAAAAAACCCTTTTGAACTTCACTTGGCCAAATCGTCGCATTCTAAGTCCCATGGCCTTTTACTTTTCACTTTGCACACGTTCACACATTACACACCACACACCATACACCAATTCATTCGAAAAGTGGGGCGCGACACTTTTTTTTTCCTCTTTTAACGCTTAACATTATCTTCATGTTTAGGATGCGTAAAATCATATGGTTGCTTGTAATTTGGACCCCGCCCTCAAAAGAAAAGAAGGTTTGCTTATGTTTTAGTTTTCCACGTCCTTTTAAATAATGTTAAGTGAAATGGCACAAATTGGAATCATACTTAATTAAGTGAAATATTCAAACTTGGTAGATTTTAGGGAAATACCAAGTACTGAAGGCGTGGTCTTAACCTCTGGGTTCTTATGTTGTAAGGATATGCCTTTGGTGCGATAGCGTTACAAAACTTCTTGCTATTTCTTATAGCAAGAAATAGGAAGATATTCTCAGATGAGGAGGTAGATGCTAGACTTATTGTACAAAAAGCACAGAGAGAGTGGGCAGAATCATGGATGCCCAGAATACTGGAGGAGGGGAGTACATTGAACAAACAGGAAGCTCAAGGTCAGCAACTTGGAAATCATCTGGTAAAGAAGTGATAAGGATTAACATGGATGCTGCATTCTCAACAGGAATGGACAAATGTGGACTAGGATGGGTAGCAAGGGACTGGAAAGGAAGGGTACTAAAAGCATGGGCAAAATCAGCAAGGAAAACCAGTGAACCACTGGTGGAGGAAGCTACAACAATCAGAATGGGAATGGTAAAGGTAAAGAAAGCTCAGTGAAATGAAGTAGAGTTCCAATTGGATTGTAAAGCAGTAGTGGAAATGATAACGAAAGAAAGCATCAAGGATTCCAGAGTTGCTATTTTACTAGAGGACATACAAAAAATGAAAAGTCTGTTTGACAAATGTACTTTTTCTTTTATTAATAGACTAATTAATGGATGTGCACACAATCTAGCAAAGTTTGCTGTCAAACTTGTTAAAGAAGTAGACTGGGAAGAAAACTTTCCCATGTGGCTCAAAGAGAGTGCACAAATGGATCTTTTGGGTAGTAACCAGGTTATAACTGAGCTTGTGGTATCAAGTTAGTAAATGAAATATAAAAAATACTTTTGACGAAAAAAAAGGCTTTTCTTATAGCTTTTATTTTGCTCTCTATTTTTTCCACGTAACATGTGAATATACACATGCTTTATTCACAAATTGAGCACGAAGTGTCACATGTAAAATTATACGACAAAATAATTAGATGAACTTCGTGATAGAAAGTAAAAGATGGTAAGTCTAGAACCCAAGCTACTATATAAATCCTAAAGAGAAAAACTAAGAATGCAAATAAGTAAAACGTGGTCATATTTTTCTGTCTTATATTACCAAACAAGGCAAAGAGGTCAGGCACTAAAACTTGGTTTTTCCTTTTCCTCTAATTAATTATTGGGTTTGATTAATAGGTGCTTCAAGTGTTAATTTTGGCAAAAGTATAATTAATTTGGTAATGATTAATAGGTGCTTCAAGGGTTAATTTTGGTAAAAGTATAATTAATTTGGTAAAGTGCCCATTGATAGGCACAATAAATATCAGTACATGCATTCATATGTTAAATTAGATGTGATATAAATCCATAATTATTTATGCCTTGACAATTTTCTTTCATGAACTCTGAAACTAGGCTTAACCTCTAGACGGAAATCTTAAGCCGCGTATCCGACAGGAATGTAGTAAGTTCCTGGGCTTAAGTACAATAAACTCAGGAGTAACCCCATCAGCTATTTGTCTATATTTGGGCTTTGTGGGCTTTTGGTGAATTCCTAAATTTCAAAATCTTTTAAGAAACTGTAAAATAATTAATCAAATGGTGTTGCCCCAAGGCCCAAACAAAGCTTAGTGGTAGAAAGATTGATTATTCAAAATGGAGACGATGGGCACGATTATTAGATTAGAAATGATTGGTCTTAGTTTGGGTCTCCTTGTGTTCCTATTCAAAATGAATTGGAATTTGAACTTCTAGGCACCAAGTTTAAGGAAACAATTCCGCAAAAAAAGGTGTAGGATTTCAGAATCTTCATCTTCAATTACAAATTTTATCTATGTCCTAACTCACATTTATTTTGCTATTTTAACAAATATTTTTTTGAATAAAAAAAATTGCAGTCCAATCTGATCAAAGTTATTGGCATGTTATAGATGACTGGACATCCCAAAGCTGACAAGAATTAAATTGTATCTAGTTTCCAAATTAAATTGTGAATTTTTTAAAATCAAAATAAGCTTTCTTTCCATTATGCCCTGAAAAATGCAAGTGCCAAAATGGCAGGTCAGGGTATACGGAATAGTACTCAAATTTGATGTAGTCAACCATTCTGTTAAGTTAATGAAAAAAGGGTACGATACTACTTTTGTCAGATATCTTCCAAATACATTCTCGCTATGATTCACTACTAACATCCTACTCCTCTCCTTGTTCAATTAACAATGATGTAGGAATATTTTTTAGTAAACAATTTGAAAGGTCTAGTTTACTGCAAATTTGCACCTAATTCGAGAATTGTTTGCTCTGTTCTTGATAGATGACAAATATGTTTTGGAAAGCCATGAATATAATGCTGCACATCATTAGGAAGGCTATAACTGAAATGATACGTCTACTCGGCAAGTTTAAAGAGAAGGTGGAGGACATAGCAACAAAAAGGGCTGCAGAGCTGTCGGTGAATATAGGGATAAGTTATTTCGGAGTTCGGACTGGGATCTGATATACAATTTTTTTTTTGACAAACGATACCAATTTTATATATATTAACACTTGAAATTACAAGAGTTAATTACAAAACGGGGTAACTACCCCCATATCTTTCCTAGCTAGTTCTGAAAACCAAAATGGGAATGATCCCTCCCATTCAATTATCCTAACTGACTTAACTGTAAATTGAGCCAAAGCATGGCTACAACTATTAGCAGTCCTGGGAATAAACAAAAACACACAACAGTCAAAGTTCTTCTTCAAGTCTTCAATGTCATCCAGGATCGTTTGTAGCTTACAGTCCTGTGCATTGCTTGAGTTGATTAGGCTTATCACACATTTGCAATCAGATTGGACCTCTATTGTAGTCCATCCTGCATTTGTGGTCATTTCCAACGCACTCCTTATTGCCATTGCTTCCTCGATGGCTGGTGCTCCTCTCCTCCGTGTCACGATGCCTTTAGCTTTCACTATCTTTCCATGCCAATTCTGCGCAATGATCCCCAGGCCTGTCCGGACCATCTTAGCTGAGAGTGCCGTATCCGTGTTTATCCTTATCACGCCTTCTTTAGGTGGTTCCCATTTCTACTGTGATTGCCCATTCTCCTCTGCTGTTGTAGCTGGTCTTCCATTGGTTTCATTGCTAGCTTCATACTCAAGCCATTCACTGTGAGCTTTGTCGACAATCAGTTTTGCATTCCCCCTCTCGGCTTGAAAAGTCATTTTGTTTCTAGCCTTCCACACTTGCCATAAAATGCTAACCGTAAGCTGGATTCTGTCCAGGCCATGCGCCTCCTGTGCTGATTGCATCACAGCCACCCACCAGTTCCAAAAGTTGCCTTGTAGTTCAGCTATCCCTTCCCATTTCACTGGAGCAAGTTTCCATACCACTTTGGCAGTTGGGCAAAAGAATAACATATGTTCAATTGTTTCAGCATTGTCGCCACAGCAGGCACATATGTTGCTTCCCTTTCCTATCCTCTTAAAAAGTGTTTCATTTGCAGGCAAGGCATTTTGTAGGCATCTCCATAGGAAGTGGTTTAGTTTCAGCTTGATATTCAAACTCCACAGCCTTTTCCATACCGTATGTTTCCCAATTTCCCAACTAGTTTCAGGTTCATGTGCTGTTTTGCTCCTCATGTTGTCAATTGTCCCTTTTGCTACAGCATAGCCAGTCTTTACTGTGTAACTTCCAGATTGGCTATACTACCAAAAAAACCTGTCTTTTCTGCCAAAAATACTAAGAGGGATACTGGAGATGAGAGCGATGTCTTCACTCCTGAACCACAGCTGCAGGAGATCAGATTTCCACCTCCCATCCTCAATTAATTCATGGACATATACGAGTGGGCAGCTTGTTGGTCTTGGAGTTGATACACAACCATTGGTCGATCCAGGTATCCACTTATCCTCCCAAATCCTCACTGTTCTACCATCTCTTACCCGCTTCCATAGTCCTTGTTTCAATAACTCTCCCCCCTTGTGGATACTTTTCCAGCACCAAGAAGTCGTGGACGGGGGCTGTGTTTCTATCCAATTTTTCTCTTTCATGTACTTTGCTTTCAAAACTTTGCTTACTAGCAATTTTGGATTAGTGATGACTCTCCAAATTTGCTTCGCAAACAAAGCTAGGTTGAGAATCTCTAGGTCCCTAAAACCCAAACCCCCTCTTCCCTTCACATCTGACAGCTTGCTCCATTTGACCCAATGCATCTTCTTTTCAATTCCCCCCCTCCCCACCAGAATCTAGCTAACCTAGAACTAATCTCCTTACACAACCCTCTAGGGAGTTTGAAGCAAGACATTATGTAATTAGGCATGGCCATGATTACAGACTTCAACAGAATCTCTTTACCTCCTTGACTGAGCAGCTTGTGTTTCCACCCTTGAAACTTGCTATTTATCTTGTCTTTCAGGTACCCAAACACCTGGTTCTTACCTCTTCCTATAGTCATAGGTAGACCTAGATACTTACCACTTTGAGCCTCCCTCATATTATCCAACACCTTGCTCAGCTCCTTCCTAATCCGGTTGGGAGTGTTTTTAGAAAAGAACATGGCAGATTTTTCATAGTTCACAACCTGTCCAGATGCTTGGCCGTAGTGGTTGATGACCTCCTTTATCTTCAGAACTTCCTTCTTACTTGCTTTGCAACACAACAAGGAGTCATCTGCAAAAAACAAATGTGACACCATGGGGCTATCTTTACTGACTTTGATTCCAGTGAGTTCCTTTCTATCCACAGCTTTATTTAGTAAATTGGAAAATCCTTCAGTGCACAAGATGAACAGGTATGGAGATAAGGGGTCTCCTTGCCGAATGCCTCTAGAAGGCTTAATGTATCCGACCTTCCTACCATTCAAGTTAAAGGAATATGATACAGAGGAAATATAAGCCATGATCCATTGGACAAAAATAGGACAAAAACCCATGTGTATCATAATTCTCCCCAAATATTTCCACTCTACCCTATCATATGCTTTGGACATATCTAGCTTAATGGACATGAAACCAACTTTTTCAGATCTTTTGTTTTTCAAGAAATGTAAAATTTCATGGGCAATCATGACATTGTCTAAGATCTGTCTCCCTGGGACAAAGGTCGACTGTGAGGGGGTAATACAGGGGTGAAGGACAGATTTCAGCCTATTAGCTAAGATTTTGGAGATAACTTTGTAAAGCACTGAACATAAGCTATTAGGTCTGAAGTTAGAGATGATAACTGGATTGTCGACCTTTGGAATTAAGGAAATTATAGTTTCATTTACAGATTTAAGGAGGTTTCTAGTATGAAAAAAACTAATAATGGCATGTACCAAATCATCTTTAATGATGTGCCAATATCTTTGAAAAAATAGAGGGGACATACCATCAACCCCAGGGGCTGTGTTAGGGAACATAGAGAAAGTAGCGTGTTGTATCTCCTTCTCGTCCACTGGTTTAATCAACTTCGCGTTCATAAGATGGGAAATAGTGCGAGGTATTCTGTGTAGCACTTCATCAAACTTAGAAGGTTCCGTGGAGGTGAAAAGTTCCTTATAGTGTTTGCTCAGTTCCTCTTCCACTTCTTGTTCGCCTCTACACCACTCTCTATTCGCCTTTTGCAGCATATTGATTCTGTTCCTTTTCCTTTTTGCCATGACACTTAAGTGAAAATAGGCTGTACTTTTGTCCCCCTCTTTGAGCCATCGACTTCTTGATTTTTGACTCCAGTAAAGCTCTTCATCCTTGTAGGCCTTGCTCAATTGTAGCTTCAGGTTCGCCGCAGCACCCTTGTCCCAGTCTTCTTGCTCCCTTAGTGCTTTCAATTGCCCTTTTAATTCCTGGATTACTGCCCGTGTGTTACCTTTTGTTGTTCTATGCCATTCGATTAGAGCTAACCTGCACTCTTTTATTCTTCTTACCACCTTGAACATTCGAGAGCCATGTTGATCTTTTCCCCACGCATTCTTGATGACTACCTCAGAAGTCTTGTCTTTTGCCCAGCGTTGGTCAAAATAGAATCTTCTGTTCACTCTCTTTTGCGCTGGGCTAAAGTCTAAGAGAAGAAGACTGTGGTCAGATGCCTCCTTTTCCACATGCTCACAGATTGCTTTCTCATATTGTTGCAGCCAGCCCACACTCCCTAAACATCTATCTAATCTTTCTTTTATTGTCCCTTGCCCCTCCCAAGTGTTGCTCCAGGTCCACAGAGCTCCCTGTCGCGCCCCACTTTTTGAAATGGTGTGAAAATAGTGTGTGGAATATGTATGTGAACGTGTGTGAAAATGAAAACAAAAGGCCGGGGGATTGTGAAATGCGACGGTTTGGCCAAATAAAGTTCAAAAAGGGTTTTTGAATGAAAAATGGAGTCGCCACTTGGTATAGAGTTAGGGTGTACCAAGTCACCCAAAAAGTGATTTTTGGAAAGAAAAGTAAACAAACCCTTTTTAAAGAACCTTTAGGTCTACGTAACCAAAGAAAGGGATCGAGGGTCACATTTGATAAGGGAGAAGGCAAAGGCAAAGCCTAAGGCACTCCCTTACCCTAGCAAAAGCTAGTTGCGTGACTTAGCCCTTCTTTTCCTAATTTCTTCTACCCAAAGTATGTTTTGCATGTTGGACATGACTAATGGATGCTAAAAAGATGCAATCCTAAATCTAAAATGTCTCTTATGAAGCTTTTTGGTCCCAACCACATGAGTTGAGGTGGCCAATAAGGAAAGTCCTCATAGAGGTCACGGGCAATGCAAATGAAGACTCAAGTATGCGTGTAAGTGTGCAAATGTAAGAAAAGTGCAAGTGTGTAAATGTGAGAAAAGTGCATGTGTGCCAATTGAGAAGATAAAGGTGTTTGTGTGCTAGTGAATGAAAATATAATAGTAGATACATATAAGTGCAATTGGGTGCAATTTGTGATGTAGAAAATAAATGATAAAAGAAGAAAAATGTACAAACATGGCACGTGGATTGAGGAAAATATGAGTTGTGAAAAAAGGTGGATAAAAGAGTGAGGAAGTGATATGATAAGAATGAGAGTGCATGAACCTAGAGGAATGCATCAAGTCGGGTACGGGAACGACTCCTAATTTCACGACTTCAATTTTCCTTTTGATTAGAAGGAAGAACCAGCGTGCTAAGGCTATTTTGTAGCCACACTCGCTCGTTTCCCTTATCGAAAGGGGACCCTCAAGCAAATGTACCCTATAACTAGCATGAAGATGCAAAAACCTAAAATGAAGGGGAAAGGGTTGGAGGGGCATACCAAATGCTAGAAACTAAGAAAAATGCATGAAATGTAGTGAAACATGCAAGTATGAACTAGCGAGGGAAATCCCTAAGGGTCTAGCGTTGGACTAGCCCATATCTATGAACTCCTACTAGCGTTGGACTAGTGGAAAACGGGGCAATGAGCCACAACTAGCATTGGACTAGTGTGGTGACGTGCATTCATCCATCATATTCATCTATGACTATAGAAAGCAAGTAGACATGCCAATCACCTATAAACACGTAGCACATAACACTTAGCATGCTCGACTAAATGCAAGAGCCTAATAAAGCAAATTAACACGTAGCAACAAAAGCAAGCGATCAATCTAATGAACCTATTGCATTTTGCTAACTAAAACAAAAGGGGAAGGGGAAAATGGACAAAACGCTCTCCAAGTCCTATCTATTACAAGCCAAGAGGTGTACACATACCCCATAAATAAATAAAAGAATGACTTAATAAAAGCAAAAGTAAATGAAATAAATGAAAGGAATTAAGGAAAAGCAAGGAAAGCAAAGTAGGCATGCAATTCTCACTTAGCACGTTGGGTCACATAGGAGAGACAAAAAGGGATAAAAGAAGTTGTACCTCCCCCGTTTGTAATGCTAATAAGGTGAACAAAACTTAACTTGGGCTATAATCGCCAAAGAAAGAGCTAATTTGGGCTAAAAATATCAAAACAAGGGGTTAATGCATCACTTTAATTAACAAAATTTCAAGGAAAAGAATAAATATGAAATTGAATAATTAAACAAAGCATTCAAAGAAGTTAAACACCCCCTATTCTCCCAATTAAACAAACAAAGGTCCATATAAAGAATTAAGGAATATTCAAGGGATCAATTTATTATTACTATAAAGTAAAATAAAATTAAGGACCTAAGGTGAGACCTCCAATCAAATGATAAAATTCACAAGAAATGAATAAAAACCCCATTTTACAATTAAACGACAAAAATTCAAACATTCCATTAAAAATTCAAATCAAAGCTATACGTCTATGAAAAGTTATTAAAACCTACAAATCCATTCTAAACTTATGAATAATCTATCCCAATCATCATATTAAAACATACTAAGAAAGTTAAACTTGAAATGGACGAAATTGATTAATTTATGTGATTAGTTGGGCCACAGGGGAACAAAGGGAGACTTGGGGGGTCAAAGTGCTAAATTCAGAAGTTATTTTCATGCAAAACATGCAGCTACGTATGGCTTAAACTTCTGCAACTGAAAAAAAATGAAACATGCTTCCTTTTGTATCCAAGCTTGCTGCAATTTTCATTTTTTTGCAGGTACATATCAACTTCATCACCAATTTTGATCAAAAAACCTTTCAACCAAACATCGGAAAACTAATCTAAACGTCATAACACACAATTTCAACATTCAAACAAACCAAAACATAGAAGAAAAATCATGTCAATGCTGGAAAATTCTGTGCAAAAGGTTTGGCAAGCCTGGTTTGTTCTTTTCCAGCAAGCATTTGAACATGTTTCAAACATTTCAGCCCCTAAACATACACACCCAACACCCCCTTATCCAATTCCTTTCAACCAGTATTCCAACACCCCAAACATGCAAACCCAACTAGCAAAAACAGATGGCCGAAACTTATACGAGCAGTTGCAGGAAAGCAAACAGTAAAAGAATGCGGAAGCTTTTTGTGCTGCTGCGAAATTTGCAGCTTCAACTCGCGTGACACTCAAACCAAAACATCTATAGTTTGGACCAAAACAAAAAAAAACAGATCAACTAGCTTCTCAACCAAACAACAAAGCTATGATCTCAAACATCAAAACCACAGAAACTCGACATTCAAGCAAAGAAATCTCAGGCAACAATTCTGTTCTTCTGTAACTCCTGGGTTTGCTTTATCAAATTCACAGGCTACACAAAACAATCTCCAAACTAACAAAAAACATGCAACCTGTACAACCAAAAACTAAAGCAGCATGGACAACAACAAACGACGGCTAACCCGTGAAGCTCCGCTGTCTTTCTGAGTTCAAACTCAGCAAACGTCACACAGGTTAAGCAAAACAGAGCAATTAGCCGTGAATCATGAACCCAATCCAAACTTTCTACTAATGTGTCAAGATAGAAAAAGAATCCCATGTTTTTGCCTGAGAATTAAACTGAAACAGGACCCATCCCTATATCTAATCATGCCCAAGAAAAGACAGAATAAAGCTTGTAAAGCTGAAAACTTTCTACGTTTTCACTCAGCTAAACATATTTATGCAATAGCTCCCACAAAAACTACTGATCCATTACCCAAAACCCAGAAAACCCAGATGTTATCGCTACCCAATGTTATTAAGATTATCTCAGTGCAACCACTTAATACCCACAGCTACAACATACAATAGAAGATAAGAAACGCTACAGAGACATAAAGAAAGAAACTTGCAACGAATTCATACCATAACATATCAATCGAACAACCAACAAGCACAGTACATCATAAGAACAAACTCTAGGAAAGGCAACTAAACGAATTCTGGGGAGAGTAAGCAACCCCAACGTACCTAAACGCCGATGAACAACAAAAGAGACAGCTTCGGGAGTGGTTTGTTCAGCGAAGTTAGACGGCAACAAATGGTGACCGCAAGGAAGACAACTTTGGTTCCTCTCTTGGATTTTTCTGTTTCTTTTTGCTGGTTTTCTTTCTCCTTGTTTTCCCACCGCCAACACTCTCTAAGCCCTCAGTTTTTCAGCCGTCACTCCCTCTGGTTTCTCTCAGTTGTTACCCCCAAAACACCTCTCAGCCGTTGTTTCTTTTCTCCTCTCTCTCTCTCAGACTTTAGCCCAGATTTCTCTCCCCTTTTTTTTTTCTTTCTTCCCGTCTGCCTCTTTTCTTCTGCCCCCCGCCAATCTTCTTTCTCTCTCTTGTTTTCTAGCTCCCCCCAGATCTCTCCCTGCGGCTACTGTCAAATGCAACCCCCCTTCACACCAAACCCTTCATCCCACGGCTCTCCTTTGCTGCCTCTCCTCTTTTCCATTTTAGCCTTACACCTTGCATGGAAGCTTCCCCCATTTAGCCAGGTGTCTGGCCACCTGGAACCACCAACCTTCTCCTCTAAAATTGCAGCCAAAGGGCTTCCCGAGCCCTTCCTTGCAAGCTGCGTATTTACGCAGCTTGCATGTCGCGGCCCTTTTTTTTTTTTTTTAAGTAATTTAACAAAATGGTAATAAAATTAAGTAAAAAAAAAACAACAACAATTTAAGTAATATCGGGCAAAATAAACAAACTAGAAACACCAAAGTTCGCGATTTTTATTTTTCTTTTCTTTTCTTCATTTTTCATTTTCATCGTTTTTTCTTTTTTCTCTTTTTTTTCAAATGAACCAACCAACAAATTGAGTAAACACGACTAAAATAAACAAATACTAAAAACAAAAAAAAATTGCTAATCTTAATAATAAAAATCTTTTGATTGATGATTTTCTTTTCCGATTAATAACACTAAAAAGAAATGAAACTTATCCCCCTATTTTATGAAACTTTCTCCTTTTTGACAAATTTTAGACTAAAGTCTTACAATAATAATAATAATAAAATAAACAACAAAACAGTTAAAAGGACCAAACTAATGCAAAAAGTAAAAACTAAAATAAAAACAAATGCTAAAAGTTTAAAAACTAAAATCGTGACATTAAAAATTTGGTGTCTATAGTTTGCCCCTCTTTGTCTGAGTTTTGGAAAAACTTAAGACAAAGAAATAGACACCAAATACTCACCTGTGCTATTTGGCTGTGAACGACTCAAACGACGGGGACTGACCCCTGACAGGGAATTTTAAAACGGGACTGACCCGAACAGGAATTAAAACGGGACTTGGACTGGACCCGACATTTAAAACGGGACTGACCCGAACAGGAATTTAAAACGGGACTGACCCGAACAGAAATTTAAAACGGGACTGACCCGAACAGGAATTTAAAACGGGACTGACCCGAACATGAATTTAAAACGGGACTGACCCGAACAAGGAATTAAAACGGGACTGACCCGAACAGGAATTTAAAACGGGACTGACCCGAACAAGAAATTTAAAACGGGACTTCACTGGGGAGGTTTAAACAATGAATTGAGTTTTTACCTGGGAGTAGTTCAAACTTTTGTACCAAGAGGGAGATTTGATCTCTGTAGCTGAAGCGATAACTGATGTTGTCTCTTATGATCAAGCTTTGCCAATAACATTATCACTTCGTCTTTGCTTACTGGGGAGCTTTTTCTGTCATCGATTTAGGTGCGAAAAGGAGAGTGGTTGTTTTCATTTGTAAACACAACGTTCCTGCAAGAAAAGAAGAAATAATGGACTTGCCACCATCATTTGATCCAGTTTGCCTTGAGAATCGTGTAAACATGAGTCTTGTGATGCTTTTGCTTCTGTTCTGTGGCGTCTGGCTTAGTTGAACTTGTAATTTTGAAACCTTTCCATTTCTGAGACCGATAAAGTACGTATTTACCACGTCACCAAATCTATGTAGCAGCTTTGTTGCATCTTACTTCCTTTAGTAGATGATTGAATTCCCCTATCTTTGCACAAACCTTAGGGTTCATCATCCATTCGAACCCAATGGTGAAAGAACGATGCATGAAAAATTTGTCACATAAAAATCAATGATATATGCAAGATGATTTCCTATGTCAGGCAAAGATGAGCATGCAAAAGAATGCAGACAACCACAAGTAGTCGAACGCAAATAATCGAGAGAAACCAAGAGGTTTATAAAAATATATTTTACAAAAGAATATTTGTAAAGAAAAATACAAATTTGGCCAACGAATATCATATTCAAGACTTTGGATATATTTACTTCGGAATTCGATACTGGCAGAAGTATCGCAATCATGAGGGAAAGTCCAAATGAACCAGGTCACCAGCTGTTCCTTCTCGTGCTCGTCTTGTTGAGAAAACCTACCTTGGCGCCCTTTTGGGTTTTCACCAAGGCTGCCCCCACCCTTTTTGTTTTTGTTTTTGTCTTTTTCTTTTTCTTTTTTTTTCTTTTTTTCTTTTCTTTTTTCTTTTTCCGAGGCGCCCTTTCAGGTTTTCACCTAAAGAACAATGAAGTATCTTGACCATGATCGACTCAGAAATATGAGTTAAAGATTTCGAGCATCAGTAAAATGCACTTCCCTTGTAAGATTAGGCGAAAGCATTACGGACATCACCTGCCAGTTGATTAACAAATTTCCTAATAGAAATACAACAAATGACGAAAGCCAGGACTTTGGGCTTTGTAATGAGGTCAGGTAGGGTGTTTTTCAAGAAAAGTTGAGGCTTGAAAGCAAATTTTGATGCGAGGTGTGAAATAATTTGAAATTGCACTATTTTGAAATCGTTTCCGATTTTGAACGAAACCGAGGAAAATTTGCCCCAGTTTGATCGGATTTTCTCTCTTTGCATTTTCTTCATTGCATTTTTCTCACTTTCGCATTTTTCTTTAAAAACTAAATTTGCCCCAGTGTGGGGTTCTCTTTTCTTTTTGATCATCTTTCTTTCAAAATAAATTTGCCCCAATGTGGGGTTTGCAATTCTCAGGGGTTATCAAACGAAAATTTGTCAATTCTGATGGCTCAAAGGGGACAAGTAGAGATAAAATGTTTTAAGTGTAAAAGAAGATGGCCTGACTTGCATTTCGCCATTTTCATGAATTTCTAAAGAAAATTTGCATGATCAAATGAAAAACTTCTTGCACATGTCTGAGTTGATGGGTTGAGGGAATGTTCGTCCATCTATTTCTGCCAAGATAAGTGCTCCGCCAGGTAATACCTTTTGGACAATGAACGGCTCTTGCCAATTTGGAGCAAATTTGCCTTTAGCTTCATCTTGCATCGGCAAAATTCGCTTTAGTACTTTGTCACCTTCTTCGAATGCACGCCGATGGACTTTTTTATTGTAAGCCCGGGCCACACGTTTCTGATAGCATTGACCATGACAGATAGCATTAAACCGCTTTTCATCGATCAAAGTCAATTGCTCATGGCGCTGCTTTATCCAATCAGCTTCCTCCAATTTAGCTTCCATGAGGATTCGTAGCGAAGGAATTTCAACTTCAACTGGTAATACAGCTTCCATTCCATACATGAGTGAATATGGCGTTGCCCCAGTCGATGTCCGGATAGAAGTCCGATACGCCATCAATGCATAAGGCAACTTTTCATGCCAATCGCGATGCCTTTCAGTCATTTTGCGGATAATCTTCTTCAAATTCTTGTTTGCAGCTTCTACAGCTCCATTCATCTGAGGCCTATAAATGGCAGAATTGCGGTGTCTGATCTTGAACTGCTCGCATAGTCCATCTACCATGTCATTGTTCAGATTCTTGGCATTGTCTGTAATAAGCGTTTCGGGTACTCCAAAGCGACAGATGATGTGATCTCTCAAGAAATTGGCAACTACCTTCTTCGTCACATGTTTGAATGACTCCGCTTCAACCCATTTGGTAAAGTACTCAATTGCCACCAATATAAATCGATGTCCATTTGAGGCGGGAGGATCAATTGTGCCAATCACGTCCATACCCCACATTGAACAGGGCCATGGGGCGATCATACTATGCAATTCAGTGGGCGGAGCGTGTATAACGTCACCGTGCATTTGACATTTTATACATCTCCGGACAAAATCTATACAATCACGCTCCATAGTAAGCCAGAAGTATCCGGTTCTCATGATTTTCTTAGCTAGCAAATGGCCATTCATGTGAGGTCCACAAACGCCACTATGCACTTCTTTCATCATATATTGAGTTTCGTCTTCATCAATGCACCTTAAAAGGTTCAAATCTGAGGTTCTTTTATACAAAACTTCTCCACTCAAGAAAAATTTTGAAACCATTCTACGCAGAAAACTCTTGTCTTTTGTACTAGCATGCAGAGGGTAAGACCCCGTTTTGAGAAACTCCTTAATATCATTATACCAAGGAATATTGTCAGAGGACTTGTCTACAACCCAACAGTGGGCGGGCTTGTCTTGAAGTTGAATCTGGATTGGTTCGATTCTCAATTCATCTGGATACTGGATCATAGAAGCTAAGGTGGCCAAAGTATTAGCAAATACGTTTCGAGCTCGCGGGAGATGTCTGAACTCCAAATTTTGAAATTGCTTGGCCAGAATGAGCAGACTACAATGGTAGGGCAAAATTTTTGAATCTTTGGTTATCCACTGCTTCAAAGTTTGGTGCACGAGCAAATCTGAATCACTGAAAGCTATCAACTCTTTGATTTTCATTTCTAAAGCCATTTTGAGACCAAAAATGCAGGCTTCATATTCAGCCATGTTGTTTGTGCAAGCAAATTGCAATTTGGCAGCGGCAGGGTAGTGCTTTCCTTCGGGTAAAACCAAAACAGCTCCAATTCCAGCTCCGAGAGAATTCGAAGCTCCATCGAAGAAAAGCCTCCATTCAGGGCTTTGCTCACTTATATCATCTGTGGCGCGTACAAATAAGACTTTCTCATCAGGAAAATAAGTATGAATTGGCTGATAATCATCGTCCCTTGGATTTTCTGCCAAATGATCAGCTATAGCTTGCCCCTTGACAGTCTTCTGTGAAGTGAAAACAATATCAAAATTTGAGAGAATTATCTGCCATTTAGCTAGACGTCCAGTTAGCATCGGCTTCTCCAAGAGATACTTCAAAGGATCAGATCGGGAAATAAGATAAGTGGTATAGCTCAACAGGTAGTGTCTCAGCTTTTGAGTTGCCCAAGCCAATGCACAGCAGCTTTTTTCAATAAATGAATAATTAGCCTCATACTGGGTAAACTTCTTGCTTAGATAGTAAATGGCTTGCTCCTTCCTTCCAGAGTCATCGTGCTGCCCCAAAACACACCCGACTGCTTCTTCAAGCACAGATAGGTACATGATCAATGGTCGGCCCGGTTTGGGTGGCATTAGGACCGGAGGCTGCAGCAAATAATCTTTAATCTTGTCAAAAGCTTGTTGGCACTCCTCATTCCAGTACAACGGCACATTCTTTCTCAACAATTTGAACAACGGCTCGCATGTGGCAGTTAATTGGGCAAAGAATCTCCCAATAAAATTAACCTTTCCTAAGAAACTTTTCACGTCCTTCTGAGTTTTCGGCACTGGCATATCTCGAATTGCTTTGATTTTTGCTGGATCTATCTCTATGCCTCTTTTATTAACAATGAAGCCCAATAATTTACCAGCTGGTGCCCCAAAGGCGCACTTTGCAGGATTTAGTTTCAAATTGTACTTTCGCAACCTTTCGAACAGCTTCTTCAAATCGACCAAGTGGTTCTCTGCTCTTTTAGACTTGATTATGATGTCGTCCACGTAGACCTCCATCTCCCGGTGGATCATGTCATGAAACAGGGTGGTCATGGTCCTTTGATAAGTAGCTCCGGCATTCTTTAGACCAAATGGCATCACTCGGTAGCAAAACGTGCCCCAAAGGGTGATAAAAGCAGTCTTCTCCCTGTCCTCTTCTGCCATCAAAATCTGATGGTATCCAGCGAAACAATCACAAAAGGATTCAATCTCATGCCCAGCAGCATTGTCCAGGAGAATGTGAATATTTGGCAGAGGAAAATCATCTTTAGGACTGGCCTTATTGAGGTCTCTATAATCAACACAAACTCGCACCTCTCCATTCTTTTTTGGAACAGGGACTGGATTCGAAAGCCAAACAGGGTAATGGGAAACAATGATAATGTTGGTTTTGAGCTGTTTTTCAATTTGTTCTTTTATTTTGAGGCTCATATCTGGTTTGAATTTTCGAGATTTTTGTTTTACGGGTGGAAAAGTAGGGTCTGTGGGCAACTTATGCACTACCACATCAGTTGAAATACCAGTCATATCATCATAAGACCATGCGAATACATCCTGGAACATAGTCAAAAATTCAAGCATCTCCTTTTTCTGCCCCTCATTCAAATGAATACTAATTTGCACCTCTTTAACTTCGTCTTTAGTGCCAATGTTAACCTTTTCTGTTTCTTCCAAGTTCGATTTTGGTTTTTCCTCATATTGTTGAAAATTCTTTGCAAAAGAATCGAATACCTCTTCATTATCACTCTCGCTTTGGAGCTCGGATTCCCAGACCTCCAAGTCGTGAGTGATATAGAGATTGCCATTATTGAATTCCAGAATAGTGATATCCAAAGGGTCAAATAGTTTTACTTTTGGCCATCTGAAAGAATTAACGAATGTGGGATAATAAGCAAACAAATATACAACAAACAAATGAACAAGCAATATAAACAAACAAATGAACAACTCAACATGACAAGAACAACTCGTGCATTTTCATAAAACCTTTGATTGAAAGCGAAAACAAAAGAAAGCAAGCGGAAACGAAATGGAAGCTTAACAATATTTCCACGTGCAAATTTAGTCAAAGTTAAAGATGCTTTCATTAGCTATTTACAGATGCAGAAGTATTTTCATGAATTCGCATGAATGACAAACCCCCTTAGATTTACCGAAACTCCTTCCGAATGGGCAGAAACTCGGCTGTCCAATTAGAAATTGATCCTTCAGGGATGTCGGGAAACTCGGCCTCATCTGGAAAACTGTCTTCAAATGTTGCCCCAACGAACAATTGGGCCAAACTAGTTTCGATTCCATCAACTGGGTTAATCTCTGATGTGATCACCTCGATTGGTCGTGGAAAAGTATAATGCAGTGGTAGAATATCAAAAGCCTTTTGCCTGCCTTCTTTCTCAGCTCTCTTGCGTTCCTTCATTTCTTTGATGTCTTTAGCGGTTGGTCGGAAACCCAAGCCGAATGAGTCCCTTTTCTCCACAATTTGCACTGGCTTCAAAATTCCTTGTAGATCACGTCCCAACCCTTTGTCAAACTCATATTCTCCGCGGATCATTTCCTTAGCCATCATGACACTGGCCTTTGACAGAGCTCGTTCCTTTTTTGTTATCCAACTTACGGAGACGATATCAGCTGTGCTATGAGGGGTCACTGTGGCGTTTTGGCTACCATCTTCTTCGGACCCAGAATCAGCAATCACGAGGCAATCCTCCTCAGCAAAGATAGTTATCAATTTGTCATTTATTATGAATTTCAACAATTGATGCAATGAAGAGGGCACAACTCCGGACTTATGAATCCACGGCCTTCCAAGCAAAACATTGTAAATACTAGGAAAATGCATGACTTGGCAAGCTATTTGAAACTGTGTGGGCCCTATCTCGATAACTAGATCCACTTCTCCTATAGGCTCTCTTTGTGCTCCATCAAAACCTCTAACTATGGTCCCTGAAGGCCTCAGCTTGATATCTTGTAACCCTAACTTTTCCAAGGTACTCCAAGGACAGATATTAAGCGCAGATCCATTATCAATCAACACCTTTGGCAAAATTTTTCCATTGCACCTCACAGCTATGTACAGAGTCTTGTTATGTCCAATGCCTTCCGCCGGTAGCTTATCATCAGAGAAAGTGATTTGTTTTGTAAATAACACACTCCCAACCATATGTGAGAAATTAGCAACCGAAATGTCCTTAGGGATTTGAGCTTTGGTCAACACTTCGAGCAACGTATCCCTATGCATATCCGAAGAAAAAAACAGATCCAACATGGATATTTGGGTGGGCGACTTACTTAGCTTCTCGACTACATTATATTCGCTTCTTTGCAGCCTTTTAAGAAAATCCATGGCTTCTTTCTCAGTAATTGTTGGTTTAGCGGGCTGCTCGGGGATGTTTGTTTGAATCGGAACGGTAGCTCCAAACGGACTTGCAATCCTCCCTGATCTAGTGACCACTGACACCTCCTCTTTGGCAACTGGCTTTCCTCCAATTTGTATGACAGATTCATTGTAATTCCATGGCACTTGCTGCAAATTTAGAACAGGCTCCTGCCCTGGGAATTCGATGACTACTGGCTCCAAAGGCTTGCTTTCAACTGGAGTGAGATCCAAAATAAAAGGTCTTTATCCTCCTCAAACGGTTCATCTTCTATTATGAATGGCCGGTCTGTGACCCCAAACACCTCAGCTTCCCTTGCCAATTTTTGGGCTAGCTCGTCATACTCTGTGTCGTCCAGAATGACCCCAATGGTATTAGCATGTTCCGGCAAGGGGTTCCTATTTATATTCGGCCCTTGTGCCTCCCTTTTTCTAATTACAATCTCTCCAACTTCAATCATATCTTGAACTTTATGCTTAAGAGCCTTGCAATCCAAAGTTGAATGTCCGGGTGCCCCTGAATGATAAGCATAGACAGCTTGCGGGTTATACCAAGCGGGCATGCCAAATGGATAGGTAGGAGGGGGTACCATACCAATTTTCCCGGCCGCCTTTAACTGGTCATACAATTGGTCTAGAGACCTGCCTAAATTGGTAAATATACGGCTAGGGGGTCGGTTGTAAGGTTCAGGAGGTTGAGGATGGTTGTAAACAGGTCTATTTGGGGGAGGAAATCTTGGGTTATATGGAGGGCGAGGTCAGTTTTAGGGCGGATTTGGTTGAGAAATTTGAAAAGGGGCTACAGGTGGATTAGGATAGCTTGAGCGAGGTCGAGGGTGGTGGATATTGGTAGTATATACATGGTGCGGGTTTGAATAATAAGGGTAATGTGGTTGGTAGGTCAGATTAGGTTGGTATCGGGGTTTGGGTGAAGGGTTCTGGTTCCAGATAAAAGTTGCCTCCCCCTCTTTCTTTTTAAACTGAGACTTCTTTCCACTGCTCCCTTGCCCTTGCAAAGCTTCTACTTGCGATTTTAGGGCAGAGACGTTGACAATTTTTCCGACTCTCACAAAATCATCATACTTTTCGAGTTTATTCACAATCGCAGCAAATGTGCACCCAGTCATACGGAAAATTTTTTCAAAGTATGGAGGATCACGCGCCTTTATAAAGGTGCGAATAATTTCATCTTCGGTCATCGGAGGCTCAACCTTGGCAGCTATCTTTCTCCATCTTTTGGCGTATGTCTTATGATCTTCAGATGGTCGCCTCTTCGTGCCTTCCAAAATAGTTCTGGTCGGTGCTAACTCGCAGTTATACTCGTACTGTCTGATAAAGGCGTTGGACGGATCAAGCCAGGTCTTCATCTCCTCCGGTTTTAAGTTTGAATACCAATAAGGGCGTCGCCTTCTAGACTCTCTGGAAATAACCTTAATGGCAAGTTTTCATCATCCACTGGTCTGCCCAACTTGTTGGCAAACAAACGCAAGTGTGTCTTAGGATTGTCCGTACCATCATATTTATTGAACTTCGGGGTCTTGGATCCCACGGGCAGCTGTACATTTGGAAACAGGCACAGATCATCGTAGTCTAACACCCCTTGCTTGCTTAAACCTTGGTTTTTTCTGATGAACTCATCGAAACGATCCAACCGCTTAAGTAACTTCATATCAACCGGGGCAGACGGCTCTCCCACTTCCGGCTTAGTTTGAACAGTGTGCTCTGGCACAACAGGCTCTGTGGTAGTCTGATAAAAAGCTTGTGGATCTGGAGGCATGCTCGGACCACCTTGACCACCTTGAGGCTGATACCCTTGCCCATAGAGAGGATAGAACGGAAGATTTTGAGTGTAAGTATATTGCGGGTTGAAAACTCCCTCAAAAGTAGTTTGAATTGGGGGAATGACAAATGGTTCGGATTCCGGTTGTCTGATGGACGGAGGCTCGGGCTGCACTCCACTACTAATGAGCTCGTTAATCAACTTCTTTTGGGCGGCCATCTCAAACGCCATTGCCCCAAATTTGGTAAGTAATTCAGTCAACTGAACCCCGGGACTTGTGGCTTCCGGCTGGGTAGTTGCAGTGGTCTTATCAGACGATTCTGGCTGAGTACTCATGTCTACACGATTCCTTTGGGCTTTACTTCGGGATCGCGTTATGATGGGGCTTCGACGAGAAGCTATGTTTAAATGTTACCTGAAAACACGAAATGACTCGCTTTTAGATTTAGCCCTGGCTTAGCCTTTTTAACAAAAGTAAAACAAAGGAAAAGAAAAAGACAAGAGTTAGTAAATGTTCCAAAAAAATTGGATGCATGTCCTATCGGGGGGCCCTTTTTGTGCCAAGGGTAGGCCTAGCATGATGCAACACCTTCGGGGTAAAATCCCATTTCCAAACCTCTAAGTGAATTTAGAACTTTGAAATGAAAAGCTTCTCATAAAATGTGGAAGAGTTCAATCTTTCTTTACAACCTCGGCAATGGTCTTAGTAACCATATTTACAAAATCCCTATGTCTCAAGAGACTTGTACTTTGTGACTCTCTAGAGCTCCCTAAACTGAGCTTACGCGCTCCTTCCCTAATTCTATCAAGGGCGTCTATGGCTTCCTCTAATTTCTCATTCTTCTTCTTTTCCCTCCTCAGCTGCACTTGGGTATCTTCTAAAACTTTGTTGGCCATTATAAGCTGGGCTTGAGATTCCTCTAATTCCTTCCTTAGCTTCTTCATTTGTTCTTCGGGACTGGCTGATGCTGACCGTTGCCTCGCCCTATCATGCTCTACCCTTTCTTGATCCATTCATTGTACCCAGGCATAACTGCAGGTGCCACCTTGTTTACCAATTCCAACTGCAAATTCTCAAGACCTTGCAAATTTCCCCAAGCCTCTAATACCATGCTTCGACTCTCGGTCACCGTACTCAATCTGAAATCTTCAACCCCTTGTACCATAGGAATGCTTTGTGGGTATCCAAACTGTCTCATAACCCTTTGTGAAATATAGGCGACTAGACCATTAACTCCAGCTAGAGGGATGAAATCATGTTGAGTGGTCCTAAAAGCTGGGTCCCTAACCTTGGTGCAATCTAGAACCCACTGTACCTTTTCTGGTGTCAAACTGTTGAATTTCTCAATAAACTGGCTTGACGACATCACGCGGTAGTAGCAGCCGACTCTCTCTCGATGTGAATCAATCCAATTCTCAACTGGGAGACAAGGACCCAAAGGGTTAAGTGATCTCTTCACCAGATGTTCCATGATCCACATTTGAAGTACCAAATTTGAAGTGTAGAAGAAACCCCCTTTCCTTTGGCAATTGGTAAGGGCTGAGAAGATGTCTGCTATGACAACGGGTATCAAAGTTGGTGTTGTTCCACGAATTCCTAGAAAAAGACTTTGAATCATGTTGATTGTTACAAATGTCACCTTTCCATGCCTTTGAGGGAATAGCAATAAGTTGATCAAAATCAAACCAAAAGCTTGCACACGCTTCTCTTCCCACTGCCCCCTTGTTATAAAGAAATCAATCTGATGGCGCTCATAGGACTCCTTTTCCCCAAACCGGTCATATAAAAACCTCAATGGACAAGATCTAGCGTCGGGGTGTTGGTCTAAGCTGTCGTTCCTCAATCCCAAAAATCTGCAAAACTGCTCTTTCGTTCCCCCACTTGGGTATATCATAGGACTGCCTTTTTCCGGTACTTGCAACAATCCCTCTAACTCTTCTAGGGTTGGGGTGAGTTCGCACATTCCAAACCGGAAAACCGAGGCATCCGGATCCCAATAATTGATCAATGCTTGGATAGCAGCTACGTTGGGTATTATGTCGACAAGGCTTGGTAGATGCCCCACATATTGGAATAGCCCCCCAATCTCGTAAGATAGGTTATTCTTCCACTGATTCAGCTCTCGGGGAACTTGGTTGAGCATTCGACACTGCATCATCTGGATGGGGAATTCACTTAGATACCGTTACCTTGGGATTTTACCCTTTAGGTTATTTGCAAAAAGGGTAAACGTGCAGATCCCAAAAATAGGGTTAAATACCCATGGGATTATAGGGTTGGCTTATCCTAAAATGGAATTGCCTAAACGGCGTTCCTTCTAAGGTTTAATGCATGATGTCATTTATTAAAGCGATGTAAACATGTGACAAATATGGCCTAAAGGACATAAATAATGCATCGGGGGGAAAAAGGTCTAAAATGAAATGTACTTATTGAAAATTAAGTGTAATGACTGAAATTTAAACATGTGAGTTATCTAGTGGGTAAGTCACTAAAAGAGTGCCAAAGAGGCCTCTTATTGCTAAGGCACATGAATGCAGGCCAAGAAAACAATGAAATGGTTAGTGCAGTTGTGGCGACCCCACTTCCCCCTAAGGCGAACCAAAGGGTTGGCGGGCCGTCTGCCCAGCTCTCGCCAGGACTCACGCAAGCATTCTAACTCAAAACCTTCCGACGATTAACCTAAGCTATTACAAAAGATGATTCTTCCGAAATAAATCGATTTCTATCACCACATTAACTTCAAAGATAACAGCATATAACTTAGCCAATCGACGGCTCTTAAACACTTCGCGCGTCGCTCGCAAGGGTTAAGGACATACTATACCAATACAAACATACATACCGAATATTAGAATTAGGGATTACACTTTTCCAGCTTCAAGTGGCAATCCAAAATGAAAGGTACAATGCTTAGCTTAGAAGTCATTACAAACCGAAAATTAAATTCAAGTTGTTCAAGTATAACCATAGGAAATATAAGCTGCTCAAATACTTTCAAACTTCCCATCCTGTAAGGAAAACAAATAAATATGGGGTGAGCTAAAGCTCAGTGGTGCCCCAAAACATGCAGTCACGTAAATCAAACAGCGAGTAATAACTTAAACAAATTGAACAGTTAGGAAAGCGTATAACAGCACAAGGTAGGATACAGGGGCTCTCAGGAGCCATTTTCCTCGCTTGATCACCATTCATCGTAGTTGACCCTCCGTCAACTCTCACTACTTATAGTTCATGTAGATCCACTCATTTTAATCCTAACCCGTCACCATTCATACCCCGGTCTCGGGCCCGAACGTCGACTAAGGACGCAGTATACTCGAGATATACCCGTAGATAATTGGACGCAGTATACTTGCGTATACCCGTAGATAATTGGTCGAGGGATTCACCCAACGACGTTATTGTAGTTAGATTCACGCGTCGAGGGATTCACCCAACGACGTAACTACATTTAGATTCATGGATTCACGAGAAAATGATTCACGCAAGTCACCACTCGAACGGCTAGTGCGATAAAGTACACACTGCTCACTTCGATGGATCAAAAACTAGTTTTGCAAATTATCACATATTGAGTCAAGAAAGCACTTTAATCAAGTAAGCATAGAACAGGCAGGGACACTCACCAAGAGTGAAGTTCAGATATCAAGTTGGGAATCGAATTCCGCGTCCTCGCAATATCCTAGAATACCAAATTTTGAAACTATAAGTTTCTATTCAGTTTTCAAGCTTATACACATCGAGGTTTATCTAATATATTACTAGTTTACTTTCCCATAGTAAATTCAAGAATCTACTTAGGTTGAAGCTTGACAAAAGTAGTAGAAATGTTTCTTATAGTTTTCCTTGAGATATTTTTCCTTAGAAAAGGGTAACTAGTATTATTTTCTTGAAACAATTCGACCATCCACTTAGGATTGAAATTTAGTAAAAGTAGGAAATGTTTTATATGGCTTTCCTTAAAAATAATTTTCTCTATACGAGTGCGGCTAGTACTATTTTATTTAGAATAAGTTTTCTTGCCGAGGAAGTTTTCAGCTATTTTTAGTTAAAGCCACTAAAATCTTGTATTTTGGAAATTTTCCTCTAGACAATTAGCCAGGGACAATTTTAAGGAAAGAAAAGGAAATAGATCAAGACTTAGGGTTTTAAAACTAGTGAAATCATTTTCTAAAAGTAATAAGGCTAGTTTACGCTTAAAGGAGAGATATCGAGTTGGCAAGGTTTAGAAAATCCCTACACGAAATTTCTAACTTTAACATACAGTGCTAAGTTTTATCGAACCATACTAGAGTGAAGATATATTTAAATAGCTTGCTTAAAACTTCCTCAAGTGCACAAGACCAAAACGGATTCCTTACGATTTCGATTTACAAGCACATAATATTTCAGATTTGTCAATATAACCAACTCACATTTCAAATAGAAATCTCACTAGGGCTTCGTCAATCATTAGCCCTAGGTTTCAACAGATTCAATTCTGATCAAGAATAAAACGAATAACCAAGGATTCGTCAATCATTAGCACTTGGTTTTGGCAAGCTCATATCACATCTTAACTAAAACAAAAATGAAGGTAAGGCCTTCAAGAAATTCCAGCAATCAAAGTTCATCACTCTTTAATATTTATAAAATCATTCAAATGGCCAAGGGCTTCATCAATCATTAGCCCTTGACAACCATCAATCACTTCCAACCACAATTCAATCAGGAATTCAAATCACAAATAAGCTAAATGTTCGCTCCAAGTAAAAATTCAGTTTCATAAAGAAACAGAACATTCAAGCAGGACAGTCTACTTTGAGGAGTCACGGACAGCAGTACATATGGAGGAAAAATATGAAATTTCTACAGAACAAAGGTCCATGGCTCTAGTTTCAAATGCCACTGACGGCACCTTAATCGGATTTTCCTACACCAAGATATAAGCATTTTACTGAGACTGGTCAGTGAAATCCGAAAATCTGGAAATTCATTTTTCACTTGTGAAAAACTCCTTTTTCTCTTTTAAGACCATAAGACTTTTATTCAAACCATCCGTACATTTAAATATGACATTCATACCAGCATATACCAAGGCAAATAACGCTTACTTCCAGTAAATGGTTCAGCCAAGAAATCATATATATGCTAATCTGTCATCAGCTAAGTATGACAATCATCAATTGGCAATTCACCCACAATTCGAGTGTTTCGCATCTGCATGTCTTATAAAACTTTAAAACAACATATTCCAGGCATTTCCAATCATTATGCTTCAAAGAATAATTTCACAACCGAGCTAAAACTCCAACTCAACCTTCGGATACCACGAAAGAAATTCCAGCCTTTAGATATCAACATTTTTGGTTCAATCTTTCAATATACCCAATATTTCATTGCCAAACAACTTAAAATTATATCTCTTATGTATTACTAATCCATTATATTCCAAGGGAAGAATAAAATAAATTTCCAGAAACCAATTAAAATTTCCAAAGACAAACTGAAAATTCTGGTTCATCCCCTCGGCTATCAATACTTTTCCAGCACTTAGAGTTTTATAAATCCAACCTTTCCTTGGTTAAAACATGGTTTTAGATTCTCAAATTCATCATGTGAACCTTTGGCTAACTAATTAACATTTCTGGTTCAAAATCGAATTCGAATAACAGGTTTAAACATCCCAAAAATTCCAGAAATCTGTCCAGCAAGCTACGGATGAATCATGCATGAAGAAACTTTCTGTTTTCATTTTATTTTCTCGGTTAAAACATGCTATTAAACTCTCAACTTCCTCATGCAATTACTTAGCTAAACAATGAACATTTCCAGTTCAAGAGTTGAATTTAAACCATGATTACAAACCCCAAAATTTCCAGGTTTAAACCTCACGGCTTTTTCTCAAAATTTCCAGCAATAACAATGGTTCTAAAACAAGATTTTCTTTGGTTAAAACAGAGTTTTAAGTACTCCATTAGGACATGCAAACACGTATCTAGCTAGTAAAGATTTCCATATCAAATCCAGATTCAAACAACAATTATACTCATCTAAAACAAATCCAGAAATTCTGTTTAGCTTGGCCTCGGTCGAACATACGTGTAGCAGATTTCTAATTCATTTTATTTTTCTGATTTAAACCCATTAATTAGCTACATGCAAAGCTCAATTATCATGTTATTAACTAGTTAATCATGGTTACGAACTCAAAACAACAAAATTGAATCAAATGAAGCTGTAAAATACAGGACAAGCTCTCGGCTGCAACAATTCATAAAAACAGAATTTCTTATGTTTCTTGATTCATCATCCGGCTGCACTGAGTTAACATGCAAGGCCTTAATCATATTAATCATCCAAGTTTAAGTTAGCTAATCATAATTTCAGGTTCTGATTACCACAACAAAGCAGATTACATCATGCATTTCTTAATCGATTCTCGGCCAACCATTTTCTTTTCAAAACAGAATTTTCTTAAGCCTTAACATCATCATCCGAATCTAGCTTCCACATGCAACACCTTAATCTACTTAATCATTCACTTTTATTTAACTAATCATGACCTCAACCTCGGATCATCAGAATTGGACAGATTAGAAACTGCATTACTCTATTAACCTCTCGGCCGAACCATCTAGCCATCCAGTCAGGTTTTCTTTTTTTTTTAATGTCTCATCCGATGGTTTAAATTCAACATGCAAAGCTTAATCCTCTAGTCCTGAGATAAGTAATCATATTTCTGAGCTCAAATTACCACAAATGGGCGAGATTAAGGCTGCAATTCCAATTCAGTTTCTCGGCAGAGACATTTAAACAAACAGATTTTTCTGAAACTTTTGATTTCCTCTTCCGACTGCACAACCAAAACATGCATGCCCCTAAATGACTCAATCTACCTCTGGTCAACCCAAAATAGTCCAGAAAATTACCTCAGAATAGTTCAGCTCGCGTCTAAGAAAGCTACAAAATTTTCTCTCCGCTCACGCACAGGTTTGGTTCTGGTTTTCTGGTTGCGACTGGTGGAGGGTGAAGCTGGGTTGCAGCTGGTTGTTGATGCGGAAAGGGATGGAGCTTGCTCACGGCTTCTTCCTAGTTCCACTCTGGCTTGCGGACAGAAGTTTGGAAGAGTTGCAACTCGTGCGACTTCCTCTCTTTTCTCCCCTCTCGGATTGCAGAGTGCAGCTCGGTCTCTCTCTCTCTATCTCAGTCGATGATAACTAAGTGAAGGTAGAGTGTGGTCTGGGGTGAAATGTATGCGGAGGATATAGAATGGAGGTGGAGTGTTTGAGCTGGTTGAGTGTGATGGTAGTGAAGGTGAGCATTGGCCGAATGAGAGGTTGGTTATTATGATGTCCGGATATTGTTTTGGGTTTGCATGGTAGTTTTGTGATATTGTAGAGGGTAATTTGGACATTTCACATTGCCCTACTAATGACCACTTAGAACCCCAATTCCAATTTAACTCCAAGATTATTCCGAACGTAAATCAGATTCCTAATGATGTACTAATCTTACAAGGCTTCTATTATCAAAATATTTACGTCCCTCGAGTAGTTAGTATACTTGTATTATTCTTGTCTAAAATTTGTCGGCTTTACAGTATTAACGTTATTTACTAATTAAAATCTATTATTGGACTTTAAATAATTTATTTTAAGGTAGTAAGATTAGTCAGCTCAAGTAACATTGATTTAGCGTAATGGAGACTAAGTGTTCTAACGTTTTATGTTAAGGCGATAAAATTATTCTAATTCCAAATGTATTAATATATTCTAGCAAAGTCAAGAAAATTCATAACTTGGGAAAATTATATTATTTGCCACATAAAATTGTTTTTACGGACTTATTTGCAGACAAGGGAAATTAATGCTAAAATTTATTAAAGAGTTAAAAGAAATGCAAATGAACTACAAAATGATATTTATATATATATTTTTCAGGTTTCTCACAGCAGTTGATAGTACACATAACATATTGGGAGCAATTAAGAAAAGAAATACAATAAAAACAAGTAAAAGGGGTGGAACCCCTTCCCTCGTGCCTAATGTGCTTAAAAAAGGGTGAGGCTGACTCTAACCTAGGCAAACTCTAATATGGATGCATGAGGCTGGGGCTCACTAATGCAACTAGACTCGATAAGGTTTAAAAAGGTCCCCAAGCCTTCAGACCTAAGGGAATGGGTCGTCAATTCCAAGACCCTCGGTCGGTGGCTCGAGCGGTCCCCTAGGTATTGCTATGGGCGCAGAGCACACCATCCACATACCTAGAGAAACCATTCCTAATCTTACAAGGTGGTGTGGGAAAGAGCCCACGAAAAAATAAAATAAAATGGGATAACAGTAATAAACGTGCACGTATGAAGTGTTCCCTATTTTGAGGGAAGGGGTTGAGAACCAACGCGAGGCTCTAAAGGTGACACACACCCCTCCCCCCCCCAAATGCAATGCAAAGCGCGAGATAAAACAAGTACAACATACATCCAAACAACCAATCATACATACGTGAGTGAGGGAATAGTTTGACACGCGCGCGCGAGGCAAAAAAGTCCTAAAATGGAAAATGCAACCCTAATATCCAAATGCTATGCATAAAAAGGGTAGAAAAAAGAAAAGAATAGCTAAATCAAATGCTTGGACCCACTTAGGAAATCCCCAGTGGAGTCGCCAACTGTCGCGCCCCACTTTTTGATGTGTGTGAAAGTAGTGTGTATGTGAACGTGTGTGAAAATGAAAATAAAAGGCCGTGGGACTTGAAAATGCGACGATTTGGCCAAATAAAGTTCAAAAAGGGTTTTTTAATGGAAAATGGAGTCGCCACTTGGTATAGAGTTAGGGTGTACCAAGTCACCCAAAAAGTGATTTTTGGAAAGAAAAGTAAACAAACCCTTTTTGAAGAATTTTAGGTCTACGTAACCAAAGCAAGGGATCGGGGGTCACATTTGATAAGGGAGAAGGCAAAGGCAAAGCCTAAGGCACTCCCTTACCCTAGCCAAAGCTAGTTGCGTGACTTAGTCCTTTTTCCCCAATTTTTCTACCCAAAGTATGCGTCGCATGTGGGATGTGGCTAATGGATATGAAAATGATGCAATCCTAATTCTAAATGTCTCTTATGAGGCCTTTTGGTCCCAACCACATGAGTTGTGGTGGCCAATAAGGAAAGTCCTCATAGAGGTCGCGAATGATGCAAATGAAGACTCAAATACGAGTGCAAGTGTGAAAATGTAAGAAAACGTGCATGTGTGCGAATGTAAGACAAGTGCATGTGTGCAAATTGGGAAAATAAAGGTGTTTGTGTGCAAGTGGATGAAAATGATACAATAGTAGTAAATGCATATAAGTGCAATTGGGTGCAATTTGTGAGATAGGAAAAACAAGTGACAAGAAGAAAAATGTGTGAACATGGCATTTGTATTGAGAAGGATATAAGTAGTGAGAAAATGTGGATAAGAAATGAAAAAGTGATATGGTAAAATGGAGGTGCATGAACCTAGAGGAATGCATCAAGTCGGGTACGGGAATGACTCCTAATTTCATGACTTTAATTTTCCCTTTGATTAGAAGGAAGAACTAGCGTGCTAAGGCTATTTTGTAGCCACACTCGCTCGTTTCCCTTATCGAAAGGGGACTCTCAAGCAAATGTACCCTATAACTAGCATGAAAATGTAAAAGCCTAAAATGAAGGGGAAAGGATTGGAGGAGCATGCCAAATACTAGAAAACTAAGAAAAATGCATGAAATGTAGTGAAACATGCAAGTATGAACTAGCGAGGGGAATCCCTAAGGGTCTAGCGTTGGACTAGCCCATATCTATGAATTCCTACTAGCGTTGGACTAGTGGAAAACGGGACAATGAGCCACAACTAGCGTTGGACTAGTGTGGTGACGTGCATTCATCCATCATATTCATCTATGACTATAGAAAGCAAGTAGACATGCCAATCACCTATAAACACATAGCACATAACACTTAGCATGCTCGACTAGATGCAAGAGCCTAATAAAGCAAATTAACACGTAGCAACGAAAGCAAGCAATCAATCTAATGAACCTATTACATTTGCTAACTAAAACAAAAGGGGGAAGGGGAAAAATGAATGAAAATGCTTGCCAAGCCCTATCTATTACAAGCCAAGAGGTGTACACATACCCCACAAAGAATAACTTAAATAAAAAGCGAAAGTAAAATGAAATAAATGAAAGGAATTAAGGAAAGGCAAGGGAAGCAAGTAGACATGCAATTCTCACTTATCACGTTGGATCACATAGGGTCAAATAAGGTCAAAATAAGGGATAGAGTGTACCTCCCTTGAATCGATGCGCTAACGAAGTGAACTTACTAATTTACCCTCCAAAATAATAAAAAGGTCAAGGTACCACTTTAATTATCAAATAATCACATGAAACAAAAATTAAACACAAAAAATGGAAATTAAGCACGAAATGAAAATTAAACATGGAATAAGCCATGCATGTGTAGGCAAAACTCGGTCCCAGATAAAAAGTTTCAAAAGTCTAAAATGGAGTACTAAATTGAATGATTTAAGGTGGAATCCATCACAATCAAATGCAAAAATCACAAAAGAAGAATGGAAAATTATTTATTAGAGTTAAATAACAAAATTAGCTAAGCGAAATTAAATCAAACGAAACCATGACTATAAATTCTTCCAAATTATTAAGCTTTCATGATTTTATCTTAAAAAATCCATTGAAATTTGTCCACAATTCACGTGAACACATATTAAGGCAAATTATCATGTAAAAGGGATCCAATTGCAAACATTAATCAATCATGTGAGTCCAATTAGAACATTTAAGCACTTCGAAAGTCCCAAAAATAATAAGAGGCCAAATGACGGTTCAAGTTGCAATCAATTTAGGACTTAATTGCAAGAGATTGGAATGTAATTGGGCCACAGTGCAACAAAGGGAGACTTGGGGGGTTGGAATGTTTTTCTGAAAGTTTTTCATGCAGCTCATGCAATCCACGAAGGGAAAGACAAACTTCTGCAACGTTTTGTCCTTAAGCCTCCAGCAGCCAAAACAAACATCCGAACGCAGCTGGCTTTGAAAACCAATTCTTTGATCAAAATCATAGCGTGAAACTAGGCCACCAGGCCCATAATTTTAATCATCAAACACCAAAATTTGGTTGCAGGATTCAACAAGGAACTGGAATTGACCGAAAGGAAAAGGAAAAAAATGCAGCAAAGTTTCAGCAAGCTAGGAAGCTTTCGGCAACCGAGAATGAATCAGGATTTTTTCAACCAAGCATCAAAAGTTTTGGATTAAGGCAAAAGCCGCCACAGTACTACAACTCAAACAATCAACAAACATAGAAAGAAACAATGCAAGCTCTTAAAATTTTTATGCAGGCCTATGGACGAAACTGCTGCAACAACCTGCTGCATTTTCAGTTAGCCAAAGGTGATTGTGCGATGGGAAAGGAGAATGAACTAATGTGGGCTCGTGTGGACTTGGAATGGTGAGAAGGGAAAAATGCAGCTCTATGATCTAAGCAACATGACACACAATTCCAACATCCCAACAAACCAAAACATAGAAGGAGAATCACACAAATGCTAGAGCAAGATTGCAGCAAGCATTCGGCAACCAGATTCGTTCATTTTCTAGCAAAGTATTAGATCCTAATTCGGGTATTTCAGCCCCCAAACATGCAACCCAACATCAAACTTCAATCTAAACCAGAACCTATTAAACATCTAAACATGCAAAGGAAACTCAGGGTATGATCATGAAGCTGTGGTAGCTTTCTCTTTGCTGATTTTCACTACACCATGCGGCACTCACAAACCAGATGCATCACCAATGAATACCAACAAACACAAGACACCACTCCCAATCATCAACCCAACCAAATACCACACTTTTATTACAAGACTAAGGCAGAAAAACTGGATTGGTGGCTGTCAAGAATGCAAGAAATAACAGCAAAATCAGGAGACAAAGTACAGCTAGAATTTTCATAATAGCAAAACAAAGATGCGACCAACTGTTATGTCATGCATTTCTTGCTTTTGAAATGGCAGTAAACATATGTAATAGCTCACCATCCGATAGCAAAACAGACCTAAGCAACAAATTCTGGCCAAACCAAGACCTCAACCATCCTAAAATTGAGCTTCACTAACGCTGCTGCAACAAGCCGAAAGCTTCGAGCTTGTTGCAGCAGATTCCTTTTTATGCGCCAAAACCAGTTAAAACCATATGAATTCAGCCCACAAAAACCTCAAACAACCTTCAAATTATGCAAAGACAAGACCTTTGATTTTAAGCACAAAATTTGGAAACAAACATGCAAACTTTCGGTGAGAATTTTTTCTGCATTTTCTGGGTTTTTCATTAAACGTATAACGGTGCAAACCAAATCCCAATCAAAACTCGTAATTTGCTTCATCTAACACTAAAGCCCGACACCCAAATGAACAATAAGGACAGGAAGAGCAGCGACCAATCAAAACATTAGAACAAAAAAAGAAAAGAAACATAGCCTGTCATGACTCTTCTGCTGTATTTTCCCTTTTTGCACCCAGAGAACGCATAGGATGGACTCTTTTGGTTCAAGATTGCTACTTTAGGGCAGTCAATCAAGCAAATAACAAGCATGAGAAAATTTACTGATGCATGAACAGGGGAGGCCAAAGAAAGGCTACCTTTACTCCTTCGGATTGCAAAACAACGCCTGAATGGCGGCGCGATAAGCTTCAGCGAGGGCCCAAATGAAACTGGAAAAATGTTTCACCTTTCTCTGCGTCTGTCTTCCAAATTTTGCGACAATCTCCCTTCTTGCTTCTTACTGGGCCGAAAGCTTTTCCTTTTTTCACGAAACCTTTGCCGTCTCTCTGCTTAACACTCCCCGTTTTTCCTTCGTTTTCTTTTCTGGTTTCCTCTCCAACCCACTCTCTCTCGGTTTCTTGCCCTTTTCCCAAACCCTTGCTGTTAATCCCCCGTAAATCCTCTCGGCTCCTTTTTCTTTCAGCTAAACTCCCAGCCCCCTCTCAGCCGTCAAACTCTCTGTCCTCAAACTCTCCCCGTAGCTCTTCTGTTCTTTCGTCCCAAGCTTCCTCTGCGTTTTCCTACCACCGCCAACTCAAAAAATTCTCTCTTTCTCTACTGTTTTCTTTCTACAGCCGTCAACTTTCAATCCTCCCTCACTCTCTACCCCTAGCCTTTCTTTTCCTTTGATGTTTTTTGTCTCCCCCCCGATCCTCTGCCTTGCGGCTGCTGTTCTCCTCGTATATATACCGGACAAACCCTCACCTCAAGGGTGAGGATGGAAGATGAGGTTTCTCTCCAACCCCAGGCCATCCGGTGGTATGTGCGACTGTCCTTTGCAAGCTGTGTTTCCGCAGCTTGCATGTAAAAATCTATTTTTTTTTAATAATAATTTAACAAAATATAGATAACTAATTAATAAAAATAACTAATGAAGAAAAGATTGAATACAATGAGCGGAACTAGGCATAAAAGGATAAAACTGAAATGATAATTTTCCTTTCTTTTTTTTTCTTTTTTCTTTTCTCTCTTTTTTTTTCTCTTTTTTAAAGTAATTTAACAAAATGATAATGAAATTAAAAAAACCAACAATTTAACTAACATCGGATAAAAATAATAAACAGCAAAGTTGCAATTTTTCATTTTCATCATTTTTCTCTTTTTCTTCTTTTTTTTTTCTTTTTTCCTAATGAACCAATCAACAAATTAAGTAAACACGACTAAAATAAACAAATACTAAAAAAATAAAACAAAATTGCTAATCTTAATAATAAAAATCTTTTGATTGATAATTTTCTTCTCCGATTAATAACACAAAAAAGAAATGAAACTTATCCCCTTTTTTATGAAACTTTCTCCTTTTTGACAAGTTTTAGGCTAAAGTCTTACAATAATAATAATAATAAAATAATAACATAAATAATAAAATAAAATAAAAAAAACAAAACAGTTAAAAGGACCAAACTAATGCAAAAAGTAAAAACGAAAATAAAAACAAATGCTAAAAGTTTAAAAACTAAAATCGTGACATTTTCAAATTTGGTGTCTACATGGCCAACGTCCAGGAGGGGGTGAATGAAATGAATGAACGAATGTCAATGCAAATGAGGGGTTTTACTTACAAAAATGCATTTTCAAATGATTGGAGAAATAAGGGAATGAAAGGAGAATGAATGAATGGCTCCCTGTGAGCACGTATCCTTTTAATGAATGTGTTATTATCGCTTTCCATTGTAAATGTTTCTTGAATTATTGGTTATCTATGGTTAATGCATTGGCTTTATTGTTTGATTATGTGTTCGGAACCTCACTAAGCTTTTAGCTCATCCCTTTAGTTGTTTTCCTTAACAGGGGAAGGCGAGGCAGAACGGGAGCTTTGTGTAGACTAGCTTAGTCTAGATCTCTGAATTTTGTAATGGTTCTCGCCCTAGTGCTTGGCACGGGTTGGATGTATGACGAATTGAGAACCTTTGTATATTCGATATTTGTACTCCCTTTTGAAATAGAAATGTATATAAGTTTCGCTTTAAGTTTTGGATTGTTGCTATATTTATTCCTGTGGTTTTATTCCGATTTTAATTGAGGACTGAAGTGAACGACTGAGTCCCGGCGAGAGTTGCGTAGGCGGTCCGCCAAACCCTTTGGTTCGCCTTAGGGGGAGGTGGGGCTGTCACAGTTGGTATCAGAGCCTGTTTCGTGTGGTCTCTGCGCGGAGTGAGCCTGGACTAAGTGGTGAATAAGTATGAAGGACTAAGTGCTCGTTCGAGCATAAGTTATGAATTGTGACTGTGATAGGCCTTAAATCTTTCTCGTGGTATCTGAGAATCATAGATAGGTACGTCAGGTAGGAATTTCGATTGTAGATAGTTTACTCTTGGGACTGGCCAGCTCGAGATGTGAATTATCTTATTTCGAATTCTCGTGCCCGAGTACTCTAGAGTTTAGGCAATGCTAAGTACTTGAGACTTGCATTTTGGGAACATGAATAGGCTTCGTTTGGCTAGAATGAGTACAAGAGGTCAACGGACGTTTAGTTGGATAGAAAGTGACGTGAGAGACCGGACGGGGTAATTTTACCCGAAACTGGGATGATATCACCTTTTCTTTTGATTTGTCCTTGTATTGTTACTACATGACTTTTGTTTGTGGTATGTTAATACCTACGTGTGTAATCGTGACTGCCTTTGAGTATCTGACTAACTTGATATGTCTCTTTGTATATATGTTGTATCATGTCGTGTATATGTTTGTTTGTATAATTGGTGGGGTTAGAATTTGTGTTTAGTCAATTTCTCATTTATTTATTCATTAAATTACCTTTTGGAAAAGAGAGAGAGAGAGAGAGAGAGAAAGAAGGGTATGGAGGGAAGAGGTAGTCGCGGACGTGGTCGTGGTCGTGGCCGTGGGACTAAGCGAGCCCAAGAGCCAAGAGAAGAAAGGGAAACAACAGTTGAACAAGAACAAGGACCGAGGGTTGAAGCCGGGGACCAAATGGTGACGACAATTCAACAAATGACAAACATTTTAGCAAGGTTGGTGGACCAACAAGGTCAAATACCTGTGAATCAACCCCAGAACCCTGAAATAGGAGAAGATCGGGCTCTGGAGAGGTTTCAGAAGTTTGCTCCTCCGAAATTCCTTGGAGGGTCTGATCCGGATGTAGCTGAACAGTGGCTGGAGGCCATGATCAACATCTTTGCAGCTTTAAACTACACTGAGCAAAGACAAGTGAACTTTGCTGTGTTTCAATTTGAAGGACCGGCCCGAGCATGGTGGAATGTGATTAAAGCAAAGTGGAAAAGAGAACGGACTGTATGGACATGGGCGAACTTTATAAGAGAATTTAACAAGAAATACCTCCCACCTTTAGTCCAAGAAAGGAGGGAGGATGAATTTATTGGGCTACGCCAGGGAACCTTAAGTGTGGCTGAATATGAAACGAAATTTACCAAACTATCCAAGTTCGCTTCCGAATTAGTGGCCACGGAACAGAGAAGAGTGAGACAGTTTATACAGGGATTGAATTTGAAAATTCAAGAAACTCTAGCGGCGGTTCAGGTTAATACGTTTACGGAGGTCCTTGAGAATGCAAAGGTACAGGTAAAAGCCTCCCAAACTCGGAAAAGAGTTGCAGCTGGTAGTGTGGTTAAAGAACTTAGTGAAACAATAGCACCTTCCAAAGTGCAGAAAGTGAACCCTTTACCCCATCCGCCATGGACAATAGAGGCGTTAGATGAAAGGTCTACAAAAGGAAGCCAAATCAGACATGAGGAGATTTCTCAAGAAAGCCAAAAGGTGGCTTCTCACTTGACTTGTGGCTACTGTGGAAAGGCCAATCACACCGAGAATGATTGTTGGCGAAAAAGGCGAAAGTGTTTGATTTGCGGAAGTGGTGATCATCAAGTTAGTAACTGTCCGAGGAGACAGCCACATGAAAGTAGTACTCCGCAACTGGATGGAGCCAAATCAAAACAAGCGAATGAAAGAGGGAATCGAACAAGTGCACTGGCGAAGGTTTATGCGATAGACAACCAAACAGTTCCGGACACGTCTG
>NC_040039.1:26865548-26995718 GCF_003713205.1 Coffea eugenioides
GGCTCAAACAACCCCAAAAGCCCTTCTTATATATATATCCCAAACCAAACCAAACTCGAAGAAATCCAACATTCCCAAAATTTGGACAGGATATCCCCTACATTTTCTTACTTTTCCATCCTACAATCAACACCAATTCATCTCAAATCAACCACATACAAATCATAGACTATAAAACACACCTTTCGGTATAATAACCACAACTGAAACTATACTTATCGGATTGAAATGAATCTTATGGCGTTTGGAAGCCAACATATACATATACCTACATTTCTTATGAAGACCTCCAAAGCCAAATCATGCATTTTCATTGTCAAAAATCGAAATTTCAGTGAGGATAGAAAATTGTCCGTGAAACAAGGCTTGTGGGCAGTCAAGGGTATTTCGGTCATTTCACAGGTTACAGTGCTCCAATTGAGCTGAAATTTTACCAGTAGCTAGCTAACTCAATTACCAACAACTTTCATGTTTTGGGCAAGGGCTGATTCGCCCTTCCTCAAAGACGAACGTACAATGCAAAATAGGGCAGATTTGAAACCCTAAAACTGAAATTTTCGCACAAATTCTGAAATTTTCCGCAAACAACTACAACTAACACACAAAAGCTTCATTTCACACCATATCAAGCTATCATTCCATGGCCAACCCAAAATTATCATATAAAATCAGAAAATTCACTAATAATTCAGAAATTTATCAAACTCTACTTTAAATCACGAAATCTTCCACAAAGTAGCATCTATAACAACTATAAGCCACTAATTACTAATTAATTGAAGTAAAGAGGAAGTTCTTAGCACAATACCTTAAAATTGGAATAAAAATGATAGCTTAGTGCTTCCCTTTTCAAAACAACTCCACCAACCTCCTTAATCCTTCCTAGCAAAAAGTTTCTATGGAGTAATTTGAGATACTAATGGTTGGAACTCAAGATTTGGACTTGGATTTGAAGAACAAGATGATAATTTTTTCTCTCTTCTCTCCTCACTATATTCGGCCAAGGCACAAGGAAAATGAAGATGATTTTGGTCAAGATTTGATAGTTAGTAAAGGTGAAAGTTAGGTCAAAATCCAACCTCCAATCGGATCGCGACACTTGGCCCTTTAAGGGTTTGATCTAATTCTCTTATCTTCCAATGGTTAAGCTATCTAGCTAACCTCTAATTGTCTCCTAGCACCTTGTAAAATAATATCCATCAATACCAAACTCCAAGTAATTGCCAAAAATTTATCGCACTTAGCGCACTAGCGGGTCCCACGTCTACAACGCACTTCAAACTTATCACGAACTAATTTATACTATGAAAATGATGTAAAACTTATACTCACTTACAGAAATCTCTAGAAAATCAATATAATAGGGTTAAATGAAGAAAATGCATGCGATAAAATAAAATAAAATATTATAAAATAAAGAAAATTTACGGGTCCTCACAAACTTAAAGTCACTAATTCACTCAAACATCAACTTAAGGCATAACTAAGTTATCTTATTCCTATTCTCAAGAGTAAAGCCTCTAAAACATCTCCAAAATAGATATCTAAACCTAGGCTCTGATACCAACTGTGACGCCCCCACTTCTCCCTAGGACGAACCCAAGGGTATCGGCAAAACGCCTGCCTAGCTCTCGCCAGGGTTCAATACGAATCAAATATAAACTTAAAGGTAATCAACCAATAATAAAAGTCAATATAAAGAAAAATCGCTTCCTTATATAATCATTCAAGTCTTACATCACAAGTTTCCAAAAGGTACATCAATTTTTCCAAAAATACAACCATCCAAAGTTGACTAAACTATTTTCATCCAAATTCTAATCATAAGGTAATCAAGTCGGCTTCTCCAAAATCTTTCCATTCCGAACTCCTGTTAAGGAAAACAAACTAATGGGGTGAGCTAACGCTCAGTGAGGCCAAGAAAGGCATGCAAACAAATAAGTTCAAATAGCAATAACACTTGTATCAGAAAATAGTCATAACATTCATGTAGTCCACAGCTAACAATTAAGCACAATCAATAAGGATACGGGAGCTCTCGGGAGCTAAATTCCCATTGCTTTGCCAAGACTTGATCCAATATCTCCACGTGATAACACTCCATCAACCGGGTAGGTAGCAAGTCCGTAGAAACCCCACTTACTACCTCCATCCACCATTTCACCCTCTCGGATCCGTAACCAAACACGTACGAAAAGGCTATACTACACGAGTATGCCAAGCAAGATCTCAAAAGATCGAGCTTTATAATTTTCTCATGATTTACCAACCTTCTCGACCAAGCCCATGCCACCTCGAGTCGCAAGATTAGTCAATGAGTTTTGGGCGTCCCCAGATGTACAAGTACAATTTGTCAAGTTCACGCAATTCAATTATCAAGTCATGTTCACGCAAGTCAATTATCTAGTCAAGTAAAAGAGAACGAGTGCGATAAAGTACACACTCGTCTCGACAAGTCCAAATCACTTAATTAACAAGAAACAATTCAAGTATGTAGCAACAAGTCATGCACTTGACACTTACCAATTCACAAAGCAAGTGAGCAAATAATTCCTTTAAAGTTCCTCGCTGGAATTCCTTTCGAATCCCTCTTGAGCACCTGAAGAAATAGTGACCATCCATCACTAACGTATACTCTATACCACTTAACATTCAAGAAAGAAAATGCACTTGATTAAAACATAAGACAATGCCTCAAAAGAGTTTTAATCATCGAAAATCGAGATTCAAAAATGAGGATTTAAAGTCTCAAGTGAACTTGTATCATTCATGAAATCGAGTTTAAAATGAACCATCAATCTCAAAAAGGGAATTGGAAATTGTTAAAATGTTCAATTCATGGGAAACCAAAAATTCCAGCTTTGGATGACAACACTTGAAAAATTATATCTTGAGTTTGGTAAGTCCAAAAATGGAAAACTTTATACCATTGGAAACAAGATTCATAGTATTAAAATTTTTCAGAAGACACTTTTCCAAAATCCCAATCAGAAATTATTCGAATTTCAGTTCAAAATTACTGTTTCATGAAGACAGGGCAGAACCAGTCTTGTTTTTCAGTAAAGTTTGAAAATTTGGTAAAATTCACAGGTATGAAATTCACCTCTGAGATTTACAACGCAGTAAGAGTTTCAAGTCAAGTTTCAAACACAAGAAGCGAAACTAAATTTGGGTTTTTGAACAGCAAGATACAACAGTTTGAAGATGGTTGGATTTCACAACCTGTGCAACAATTTTTCAGTTTTTAGCTTTGACACAGTTTTGAAATCAGTCCATATCTAACTCTACACAAGTCCAAATTGAGAATGGTTTATGGCGTTAGAAACTAGATTCAAAATGCTACAATTCATCAGAAGACATCATTTTGAAAATCTTTTCACAAGTGAGATGAAATTGAGCCACAATATACAGTTTTCCATTTTCTCTCGGACAAACAGATAAAACAGGTCAGTCCACTTTGCCGATTTGTTACGTCTCACTCAAAACGAACCAGCAGGGGAATCTTATACCATTTGAAAGCTCTTGGTGTCTAGTTCCACAAACTCAATTTTAACTTTTTTACAAAGATTTATGGTCAGACAAAGTGCCCTTGGTCGGCTGCCCTGATAGCTAATTCCCAGATTTGTTCCTTTCTTCAAAACCCAAGTTTTATACAACCAATTGATTTTTGAATGACAATTTCCACACACATAACACAACATATAATGAGCATTTTAGCAGCCATATAAGTAACAAAAATTTGAAATTCAAGCAAGGCAACAAGCAGCAATTTTCGGCCAGCTCTCCTCACAAGTTTCTTCCAACTTCCTCTCCTCTTACCAAGGCAAAACCAAGTCATTTATCACACAAACAACAACAATCAAGCAATAAGCTCAAGTCAGCTACCAAAAGGCCACCTCAAGACCACTAGCCTAGATGTAAGTAAGAAATAAAAGTCTTCCTCAAGTTTACTAGTCTAGATTCTTGATTAGGGTTTCAAACTCATGAAATACAACCTCTAATCTTAGTAAAATTTGAAGAGCAAAAGAGGATGATGTGGTTACCTTTCAAGCTCTTGAACCCTAGATGAAAGTAAGATTTTCACCAACACTTTCACCAAAAAACACCACAAGCTTGCACATTCCTTCTAGCTAGAGCCAAATTCCAAGAGTTGTGTGGTTTGGATGATGATTTCAAGCAAGTTTGAAGCTAGAAGATGAAGTTTTCTTTTCCCCTATTCTTTCCCTTGGTTCGGCCGAAAATGAGAGGGAGTGAGGGAGTGTTTGTGTTTTGATTCTTGTGGAGGAAGAATGAAGGAAAAGTAACTATAAGTTTTGTGCAAAAAGTCAACTTTCAATAGTGGCTTAATATGTATTGCACTACCACTTTCTCTCTTGTTTGCTACACTTATACACTAATTCTCCAAGGTAATTTCTCTAACATTGCAATTACTTATACTTACTAGTTTAGTACTAAATTCTCAAATCTCCAATTAGTCGCGCCGGTGCGACTTTCAAGAAATTTTCGACGTGCGCACGGTGAAAGCATAATTTAAGAAAAATTTATGCAAAATAGTGAAAATTAAATAACACTAAGGCAAAATAACTATAAAATAGACTAAAGTAAAATAAAATATGAGTCCTCACATAGGGCATATCATTTCTAAGGAGGGAATCACTGTGGATTCAACTAAGATAGAGGCTATCGTTAATTGGAAATGGCTAGAAAATCCTCCTAAAATCCGTCGTTTCTTGGGTTTAGCAGAGCACTATCATCTATATAGTCAGGACTATTCTAAAATTGTTGGATCTCTAACCAAATTGATCTAAGAACATGTTTAGTTTTTATGGGATGCCAAGTGTGAAGCTAGTTTTCAAGAATTCAAAAAATAGTTGAATATGGCACCTGTTTTGGCACTATCAAATGGGAAGGATAGTTTTGCAGTATATACAGATGCATCCCGAGAAGGATTAGGGTGTGTACTGATGCAAGGAGGAAAAGTAATTGTGTTTGCCTCTCGAAAACTAAAACCCTATGACAAAACTACCCAACGCATGATCTGGAGTTAGCTGCTGTCGTGTTTGTTTTGAAAAAATGGAGACATTACTTGTATCGAGTGACTTTTGAGATATATACTGATCACAAAAGTCTTAAATACTTGTTTTCTCAAAAAAGATTTGAACCTGCGTCAACGGTGGTGGATGGAATTCTTAGAGAATTATGAATGTACCATTAATTATTATTTTGGAAAAGCCAATATAGTGGTGGATCTTCTTAGTAGAAAAGTTCAAATGGCAAGAATGATGATTAAAGAATGAGGCTTGTTGGAAGAAATTAGTAGATAGAATTCTCGACTCAATTGTCAAAAAGTGATTTTTGGAAATATTATTGTACAACCTTTCCTGCTCGTATTAAGGATGCACAAAAGCGAAATCCTACTTTGCAAAAATGGCAAGAGAAGGTCCAAGGAGGACAGTTACCTGACTATGGTATATGGACTGAAAGAGTACTAAGATTTCAAAATCAAATAATTATACCAAAAGATGAAGGGTTAAAATGAGAAATACTAGAGAAAACTCACCATTCCAAATATACAGTGCATTTCGACAGTAACAAAACGTACCAAGATTTGAAATGGTTATACTGTTGGGATAATATGAAGAAAGAATTTATTCAGTATGTTCAAAACTATCTTACTTGTTAGCAAGTTAAAACAGAATATCTAAAACTAGCAGGAATATTGAAACTCTTAGAAGTACCGGAGTGGAAATAGGAGCATGTTACTATGAATTTTGTATCAGAATTTCCATGTACCTAAAAAGGCCATGAAGGAATTTATGTCATAGTTGATCGATTAACCAAATCAGCAGACTTCTTGTCTGTGAACATGAGATATTCCCTTGAGAAATTAGCCAAATTGTATTTAGATGAGATCGTTAGGCTATATGGGATACTTGTAAGTATAATTTTGAATAGAGATCTCTAATTTATATCTCGATTATGGCAACAAATGTAAATTGCTTTGGGCACTAAACTAAGTTTTTGTAAAACCTATCATCCACAGACTAATGGACAGTCCGAAAGAACTATTCAGGCTCTTGAAGATATGTTAAGGTCGTGTGTGATGGATTTTGGAGGAAATTGGGATCAGCATGTGACACTAATTGAGTCTGCCCATAATAACAACTACCATTCTTCCATCCAAATGGTGCCCTATAAGGATCTTTATGGGAAGAAGTGCCGATCTCCGATTTATTGGGATGAAATAGGGGAAAGAAAGATTATAAGCCCAGAAAAAGTTTCATGGGTTGAAGAGGCATATGAGAAAGTAAAATTGACTTGCCAAAGGATTCAAAACCGCTCAGTACAAAAGAGTTATGCTGACAATTAGTGTGATGACCCCACCTTCTCCTAGGGCATACCCTAGACGTTAGCGAATCGCCTGCCTGACTCTCGCCAGGACTCACTCACTCACTTTAACTTCAGAGATAACATTACCACTGGACAACTGAACATTCACTCTTAAGTACATCTCCAATCAGTTTGAAACATAAATTTGTCCAATAAAAGAAACAAAATACCTGCTCTAAATATCCAATCTTAATATTAACACCAACTCAAACAAAAATTCAACTGTCTCAAAATTCAAAAGAGACCATGACTACACCATATACACAGAATAACGAATCTTCCCAAAATAACTTTCTAGTTCAATCCAATCACTCTTCAATCTTCGACTCCTGTAAGGAAAACAAAGTTAAAAGGGTGAGCTTACACCCGTGAGGTTTCCATGCAACAATCAATAAGCACTTAAATCAGTACAATTAAGCAAGTAGTGCACATTTCACTGTACAATCACTTTCATTAAGCAATTGATGAAATACTTCACTTCACTGAACAATCACTTTTAAAAGGATACGGTGCTCGCATTAGAGCCACTTCAATGTCATTGAGCATTCATTTCAGTGTCAAGAGACACTCATTTCACTGTCATTGTACATTCATTTCAATATCATTGCACATCATTTCAATATCACTATACTTTCTCCCAATTCACCCCCTTATGTTCTCCAAAACAATAAACAATCCCCTACATTCAGTAATTAGTGCAATGATCTCCCAACCTCGTGGTAATACTCGAGTATACCGAAACATTTATCCAAAGCTACCGTCCTACCCGACCAAGCCCTTTGCTGGCTGGAATAGTCAGTTGAACAGAGGGTTTTGGGGCCCAGTTCAGCCGATGCGGCGAGTCACACATACGGCTTACATTCATGCACACTTACAGTAACATTCAGTCAATTATCGACCTTCAAACTCAACTAAGTCGAGTGCGATAAAGTACACTCTCGACTTAGAAGGCGAGACACAATTGAGATACACTTTACACTGAATCATTTAGTAATAATTCATAACAAACACATTTGTCACATAATTTCACTTAGGTACACATAAGCAGTTTAACACATAAATTCGGAAAACACTCACCAAATATCCAAATAAATTACTCTCGAGTCTCGAGTCAGTTTTTCTGGTTCACAGCTACTTCCTGGACAAGTTAATAATTCCAAATCAAATACATAGTTTGTAGATGTTCACTTATTGTTCTTACTTTATCACTTGAACTATTAAAATCAAGTTTGACTTTAAAGTACAAATATAATATATTCAATATTCATTTATCATTTTATTTTGAAACTTATTGACTTTGTTGTTTTAATCAAGAATTATACCTGTTTTCCCAAGTTAATAATTTATAAGATATTTGTTTTAGGATTAAATCATATTCCACTCAAGATTCCAAAATTAAGGCTTAGAAGTATTCCATTGGTTCCATTTTAATTAATTAAACCCTAGGTTATTTGGTAATTAGATTTTATTCCACTACACCAGTCGCTCAAATTTTACAGCTTTTAAAATATTGTGAAGACAATATTAAATAATTAGAGGCCACTTTACGTATATAGCTATCGTGAGTTTTTCACTCAATCGCCTTAGTTTAACTCTACTCGTGGAACTAGGTATAGCCGTTAATTCTCAGAACAATCGTAGCTATCATTTAACAATCGTAATTATCATTTATGAAAGCTTATAGAGATGGAAATTAGATGAAATGCTGATTAAAAGTTGATTCTCACTGCTAGCATTATCGCAAAAATGCATTCAGGAAACAAAAGAAAGGCAACGAGAAAGGCAGCTTTGCCACCCTCTGGTGTTTGGATCATAACTGGAGCTATGCTTATCGGATTGAGGCGAATTTTGTGAGGACCTGAAAATTTTCTTATTTTTATAGAATATTACTGGGTTATTTAAATAATTATTCACTCATTTTCTCCGAATTATTTATTTTCGACCATTTTAAATCCATTTATATGGAACAACGTCTCTTTTATAGTTTTAAAGCGTTTTGTTGGAAAATCTACTTTTGAAAATTCCTTTAGTTCGGAATAACGAGTGCATGTTTTCGAGGCTACACTTGGATCGGGAGTGTATCAATATTGGAGAATTAAGAATGATCAATAGTAGATCAAGAAAGATTAATTGAGAAATTAATACTAGACTCATGTGAGGACTCGTAAAATTCTTATTTTTAAAACCCTATTTTTGGCTCATTTAATTATTTATTTGGATATTTGCCCCGAATATTATTTTCTATCCTTATTAGACCTAAATACATGGAATTATAGCTTCATTATATTTTTAAAGTGACTTGTTTCAAAAATTAATTTTTTTGGAAGCTCGTTTAATGAAAATAGTGAAAACATGTTTGGAAATTTTAGCCAATTGAGAGTACAATAAGCTCGGAAAATTTGAGACATGTACAATAGTCCTAAAATAGGCAATTTTAGGTTTAAGTACTCAAGTAATAGTTAGTGGTATGATCGTTATAAGAATTTCTTGGAGGTTTCACTCTATCGCGCTTAAATTGGAGATACGCATTTTCATGCGCGCGATTTAATTGAGGGACTTTAGACCTTATTTTGGAACAATTAAGAATGAATAATAATTATATGAATATAAGTGCATTAGAAGTTTAGTGCACTAGTGAAATAAACTCGAGAGGAATCGAGCACAAAACGCGTGCGTACGCGCACTATTGCGGTTGACTTCTGTGCACCCAAACTCTTAGTTATTAAGCTTCCTTTGGAAGCCTTATTTCAGACCAATCTCTCTCTCTCTTCTCCCTCATCTGGCCGGCCACCTCCAAGAGCAAGAACCAAACTTGCTTCATCAATTTCTACTCCATTCCATGCACCAAATCCCAACCATTTCACACCAAATTTGAAGACCACTTAGCTTAACACTTGGAGAGTTCATCTAGCTACAAAAAAAGGGAGCTTTCCACGGTTTTCTTGGACCAAGGGAGGACTGAAATTTCTGCTTTGTTCATCAACCAAAGTAAGTAATGATCAAACCATCTAGTTTTGATTTATGGAAGTTGATTTACACTTATGGGGTGAATTCTTAGTTTATGATAAAAAAAAAAAGGCATTCTACAACTGGGGCGGTTTTTAGAGAGTGTTCTTGAAATGGGGTCTTCGCATTCGTGGAATGCGAGGTCTGTTTTGGAAAAAAAAAAACTAGAAAAGTGAGTCAAACAAAGAAACAGAGCTGTCGAACAGCAAAACAAAGAAAACAGATATGATGGTGAAATTGTAACAGCAAAACAAAGAAAACTTATATAATTTTTTTAAATAACATTGCGTTATGGAATTTCTAAAATTACAGTTGAAATTGTAACAGATATTAATGACTATTAATTATTAGATTCTTATAACTAATATTCATTGGTGTCAACAAATAAATACGATTCATTAATAACAAAGGAAAATTAGAATTTGATAAAAAAAAATTATTTGATAAAAAGGAAAAAAAGTTAGTATTTTATTCATAAAATATAGTCAACACCTTACATGTTAACAATTTCATTCTATTTTTACATTGATCTATGAAATAGAAAGAACTATGCATGTGTACTTTTTCCACCATTTAAATGTATTATAATAAAATAACATATTTCCAACCGTACAATTACCAATTTTTTTTAATATAAAAGAAATATGCATGTATAGTAAATTATATTAAAAAGATTATTGTGAATATGATTTTTTTTTAGAGCACATATTTGATGACTTTAGGCACGTGCAAGTTTTAAAATAAAAAAAAATTTATTCCTCTGCTAATTACAGATTTTTAAATAAAATTTCTCTAACATTTCTCCGAAATATAAGATTTTAGTAGAGATTTTAAAATAAGATTTTATTACCGACAGCATTTTAGTAAAGGCAAATTCTACAAAACAAACAACATTTACATTTAATTTTACATTTTTTTTGGAGCTTTTAAATTTCTTTTTCTAGCAAGTTTGAATTTAATTTTCTGAAAGTCATACTTATAAATGTGAAATCTAACAAAAAAATTAAATACAATTTTTGGAGGTCAAATTTATCAAATGCGAGCTATTTGAAAAAATTTTAAAAAAAAACATTTAGGAGCTCGCATTTAGCTCTTACTATTTTCTGGAAAAAATTCTCTAGCTCCCAAAAAAAAAGCAAAAAAAATTAAATTATACTTAGTGTGGGAGCTCTATTCGAGCTCGCATTCGTGGAATGCGAGCTCATTTGAACCTCTGAAATTACTTATACTTTCTGGGCTCTTATTTAGGAAATGCGAGCTCAGTAGAGCTCGCATTTCAGAAATGCGAGCTCTGCTAAGCTCGCATTCTGCGAATGCGAAGACCCCCCGACGGATTCCCTCACCAAAATCACCCCTTTTGTAGAATTTTTTTAAAATTCATCACAAAATTGGAAATTTCTACTACACTTATGAGCTTAGATATTCATGTGGGTGGCTTGTTATTGTTGGAAAATTTTGAATGTGGGCTCTATGAACTCCCACTCTTGAATTGATGGCTGATGTGATGCTTGATGATGGATTTAATGTTGGTTTAGTGCTCAAATTGGTAGATTAATGGTGCATAGCTAGTATAAACTTCAAGGAGTGCATGGATGTAAGGTTTCCAATTCTGCCTCTGTTATGATCGTGCCTCTTTTTGCGGAATTTTGAGGTTTTAATGGCTTGTATATGATGTTTATATGTTGTAGAGATGGTGTATAAAGTTTCATCGAAAAATATTGAGGTTTGGTTGGCCAAATGGATTAATTCTGCAAAGCTAGCAAACCTAGAAAAATTTCCCGTAATGCTCACACAGTCTTCTTGTTTCATCCATAACTCTGTGCTCCGACGTCGAAATCAAGTGCCGTCAGTGGCATTTAAAACTATACATTCCCAGCTTTCCAACAGTAAAACATACAACCCCTAATTCCACCCGAGTAACCCGTACCAACCGTTTAAAGATGACTGTCCTGTTTCTCTGTTTTCCTGGAATGAAGTTCAGAAGCTGCAACTTAAGGCTCGAATTTGAGCTAGTTGTGTGCTGAATTTCGAAACGATTTCTTCTGTGAAATTATAGTTATATGAATTTATTTTCCAACGCCACCAACCATACTAAATTCCGAGTTGAATTGAGCAATTTGTGACCAAAATACGAAACCTGCCCTGTTCTTGAAAACCCTAAATTTTGGGCAGAATTGATGCTAGACTTGTGTAGACTTGCCAATTGAGTTTCTTGGAGTTAAAACACTTACCAAATGTACCATGAGTGTTCCTTAGGCTTTTCCTACACAAATGAACCAGGTTTGAAAGATTTTTCTTGGCCAAATGTTTGGAATGGAAAACAAAAAGCTCAAGGCAGTTTTGCCTTAGGATTTTTCGAAACTTTGGTTGTTTGGTTGACTACCTTCCCGAAGGTATTTTTCCATGAAATTTGATAGAGGGATACCCTTTATATAGGAGTATCATACTGCCGAATTTGGTACCAATCCGAGTCCATTTAGCTGCTCGACTAAATTACCAAAGTTCAAGACTTGATTTTGGAAAACCCTTGTTTAACAAGGAAATTTGGGTAACTTTGAGCTACCATATCTTGGTGCTCAAAACTCCATTTCTCGTTCCACTTATTTTGTTGTAAACTTGGATTACAACACTAATATATTTGCAAATTTCAAAGGCTAGCTCTAATCAAGTGAATTTTGCCAAATTTTCAAAGTTGGCCAAAAACCAACTTAAATCTGCCTTATGAACCAAAACAGCGACTTTGAGCTCATTTTTGAATGTTTTCCATTTGGAATCTTAGAAAAGTGTATTTTAGGTACTTTTAGTACTTTGGAAGAGGTTTCCAACGGTACCAAGTTTTCCAATTTTGGACTTGTAAAGAGTGAGATACGATTTTTCCAAAATCTCGTATCAAAACTGAAAAATTTCCAAGCCTTAAGGAAATAGAGTTTTTCAAATTCTCCTCATTCCTTCGATGTTACTTGAACGTATTAAACTTGATTTCCAAGATGAAACCTCGTTTGCTTTTGTGCTTTAAAATCCCATCTTTGAACCCCGATTTATGAGTGATTGGGGTTCGTTTTCATGAAATTTTCTTAGATTGTGCACTAAGTACAATCTTCGTAATAATTGAGGGTTTATGAGTGATAAATCCTTATTAATTGCTCAGGCACACCAGAGGAACTTCAAGAGGATCCCACGGTGGATGCTTGAACTTCGAGTGCCGTTTCTTCTTGTTTACTTGGTGAGTGTCAAGTGCATGTTTACTTGAACTCCTGTGAACTCGATACGTGTTTACATGTTATTGATATTTGAGATTTTAAAATTCGAGACGAGGGTGTACTTTATCGCACTCGTTCTTGCTTGAAATAAATGACTCATACTTGAAATGCTTGAATATCTCGATTGCTTGAATACGTCACATGCTTGTATGGCTTGAAATAGTATGCTATGGCTGCATACGTCGCTGAAGTGAATCTCCTCGACACACACACATGTACATGGGGGACGCCCAAACTCATAGGCCAACCTTGGAACTCGAGTCGGCATGGGGTTGGTCGGGAATCTCGGCGAGCCATGAGAATCACATGATAAGCTTGATCTATTGGAGAGATCTTGCTTGGCATACTCGTTGAAGTATTGCCTTAAACAAATGACAAGCGGGCCCGATACAGGGGTATGTAAGGTGAAAAGGGGACAGGTAAAGTGGAGTTCTACGGACTAAACCTACCCGATTGACAGAGTGTCAATTCGTGGAGGTTCTTGATCGTGCCAGTGGAATATAGCTCCTGAGAGCTCCATTATCCTTGAATTGTTTCTGTTTACTTTCAGTGAATCGTTAATTGTTGATATATTATTGCTCTCATTGTAAATTTTGGCTTGTTACTTGGACTATGTGCTTGCATGTGTGTTCTTGGCCTCACGAGCGTTTCGCTTACCCTATAGATTTGTTTTCCTTAACAGGTTGGTCACGGAGTGAACTTAGAGAAACCCCCCTTTTGGCGTACTTTTGGTTTAGGGTTTCTTAGGTATTTTGGACTAGACCTCGTATCGGTAGTACTTTTGGGAACTTAATGTATGGATGGAATATTCGATGTATCCGGATGTTGTACATTTTGAGATTTGATATAACTTTTGGAAATCCGATGCAAGAATTGGATTATTATTATATATTGTTAAGATGAAAGTTTTCCGCACTTTCTTACTTTCTTTCGTGGATGGCTAGTAATATATTAAGTTTGGAACGGGAATTGACTTGAGTCCTAGCGAGAGCTGGGCAGGCGTCCCGCGAATACCCTTTGGTTCGCCTTAGGGAGAAGTGGGGGCGTCACAAATTTTATAGCATTTCGAAACTAAGACATAGGCCTACATTTCTTATGTCGAAACTAAGATATAGACCTACATTTCTTATGAAGACATCGACACCCAGTTCTCACATTTTTAGGGTAAAAAATGGCCGAACAGAAGCACATTCTGCTTTCACCTGCACTCATTCCTCCCTTAATGTTTAGTTGTGTTTCTACTTATTTCTGTCTTTCTTGTTGAAGTTTATGGACTTTATGATATGTTACAGCTTACTACACAGGTTTAAGAGCTAAGGGTTGCAGGGGATAGCCGAAGTTCTTTCTTTTCTCTTTCGGTTGCAGTCATAAAATTTCCAGCAAAATCATAGTTTATCATTTGACATTTTCTTACCTTTTCTTCCTCAAATTTTTGGTCTCAATCATTCATGCAGAGGGTACTTAATCTATCGTAGGTTATCCTAACCTAACGGGACAGTCCATGATCAGGATTTACAGGAAAACTGAATGGAATTGCAGGTCTGTACAAGACTGCTAAATCTGGTGCATAGCAGCCTGCACCAGATTTCCTTCAGCAGCTATCAGTTCTAAACAAGACTATCGTGTAACAAAACTTAGTTTCCTTGGCCAGGGTCCAGCACACAACATACATATTCAAATATATGAGATGATCAAGAGGTTATATACAAATTTTCCATCATTTATAAGCTGAAGTTCAACAACAGTTCCTAATTTCTTTGAAATTTGTCCAACAGTTTTATCTCCTTCAAAGCAGAGTTTCACCTTAGCTAAGGTCGCATTTTCTTTGCTAAATTCACATGCAGCTCATATATATACATTCCGTTATACTAAATAAGTGAGTGGTTGTTACAAAATCTTACCTCTTTACCTTAGAATTCAATAGTTGCAGCCTGCACTATTTCTGCTTTGGTTCCTCTGGTTTTCCTTTCACCAGCTTTCGTGTTGCTTTCAAAGTTCATTTTTTTCTTGTTTTTAACACTTCAAACATTACATGCATGGTCAGATTAAGGTCACCGACGGTGCACCAAACAGGTTCTAACCAGTTTCAACAAAATTTTTGGCCAGAAACCGAAATTCTTTCCAACTTTACCCCATCGGCAATCATCCTTCATTGTATTAAGAATTCCAGCCAGCAATTCATCATAATTTCATCTTAACAGGTTTAATTTGAAGATATAATCTGTATGTATGTCAAGATATATGGCTAGAGAGTGCATACAACATAAGAAACAACCAGAATTACAGCTTAGCTCATCAATATCGGATAACAACTTCAAACGGACATTTCCGGCTTTGTTGATCTTTGCTTTCTAGAAAGTTTCCTTCTTTACTTGGTTCCAACTCAGTCTAAAAGACTACTAGCTAAACATAGAAGAAATGGAAGAGGAAGACAGTAGTTTACCTCTGGATTCTTATGGCTCTAAGTTAGGAAAATAAAATTCTGGTTTCTCTCTCCCATTCTTAGCTCGATGAACTGCGATCCTTCTTGCTTTGTGGCTGGCTCTCATGGTTGAAGTGGTAAAAGGAATGGTCACTCTCCCCTTCACTCCCTTGGTTGCAAGCTGGAGAATGAAGCTAGCAAATGTCTAACTCTCTCCCTCACTCTCTCGGTTGCAAACTGAAACAGCGGGAAACCAGAAATATTTTCCTCTCTCTCAGTTTTACACCCTCGATTCTGTTTTAGAAAGAAAGCAGGAAAGGAAGGAGGCTGTTTCTTTCATTCCTCTTGTCACCGCCAGAACAAATGAGTCAGCTTCAACTAATTCCTCTCAGCCACTGCTTGACTTAGCAGATTGTTAGCCGCCGCTTTCTCAGTCTTTCTCTCGGTGTTGGTTTGGTAAGGGAAGGAAACTGAATTTTTGTTTTTGCTCACAGCCACCGCCCAAGTATTTAGCAGATAGTTTTCTCCTTTTCCTCTCGGTTGTTAATGGCAGACAAAGGATAAGTGCTACTCGGTTCCTAATTCTCCATTCAGTGCTGAACACTTCGAGGTTTCTCCACTCAGACCAACTCTCCAAAATTTTCCTCCACTCGGTTCCTATGTTAGCAATCTGGTAGCTTGCTTGCTGGCTGCATGGAGGTTTCACTGAACTTCAGGGGTAGTTTGGTCGTTTCATTTTAACTTATTTGCTTACTAAGAGCTATAGTTTTATTATTTCATGCATTAACTCCTAACTTTATTTGTATTTCCTTGATGTAGTAGATTTTCACACCTTTTAGTTTTAAAGAAAATTAACTAGTCATGTAACTTATTCAACTATATAATATATTCAAATGGCTCAAATTACAATATGCATATCATATGTTTATTTGATTCATATAAATTTTCCTTTTTACACCATTCTAGGATATTCCTAAATTCTCAATTTTTATTAAAATTCAATTAGGTATTTAATTTAACCACTTATTCGTTATATGTTATATTTTCAATATCAAGGTAAATAAAATAAAATAAATGCAAAGCACACACGTAATTTTCTCGAGTTCTCACAATTAGACAAAGGATTTGGAATTTAAAGTTAAAGATAGGAATTTCTTAAAGTTACACCATTAAAGGGGAGCATTAAAACTAGAAAAAGGAGAAAACTTAAATCGAAATATGTGGGACCCTTTAGAATTCTCCAATGAGTGGGTAAAGTGGCATATCAATTGGAGTTATCTGTCAAGCTGACCAAGATCCATGATGTGTTCCATCTGTCAATGCTAAAGAAATATCATCCTGACATCTCTCATATATTCCAACCTGAAGATGTTGAAATGAATAAATGATTATCCTATAAAGAACAGCCTATGCAACTTTTGGATTGAAAAGTGAAGGACTTAAGGAACAAGTAAATTCCTTTAGTCAACGTTTTATGGAAGCTTCACGGGTTAGAAGAAATAACTTGGGAGCTGGAAGAAGAGATATGAAAGAAATACCCAAAACATTTTACAACCACAAGTGAGAATTTGGAGAATGAAATTCTTTTAAGGGGGAGAAAGTATGAGAGTAAAAAAATGTTAACGTGAAAATTTTGTGTCCTATTTAAAAATCAGTGCACATTGTATTTTTCCTTTTGTTAATGATTGGCTTATACGTCCAATAGTTCTTTTTAACAAATGAATAAATAGGTACACCTTAGGAAATTGTATCTCCTACACTATAAAACATTAGTACTAGTTAGAACTAAGAAGTTATTGTGGTAATAGCATGATAAAAAAAAAAAGCATGAATGACGAGTATCATCACACTTGTCCCTTCCACGCTTCATTCCTTCAAACTTAAAAGAATCAAGTGCTTCATTTCTTCAAACTTGAAAGAACCAAGTGTTTCAATCTTCAAAGTGGCCGAGAGAAAAGAGAGAAAGAAAACCACCAGAGAACCAGCAGCCTCTCTTCTTCTTTTTTTTCTTCAAACTTGAGCCTCAACCAAGAAACAGAAAATCATAACTCATCTAGCTAAGGAATCGGCGAGGAAAACAAAAATTTTTCCAGCCTAGAAACTGTGAGAAACAAGAGGTAAAAACTACTAAGTTTTCCTTCATTTTCCCTCTACTTTAGGTTAATGATATCTTAGCTTGAATTAGCCCCAAGAAAAGAGGAGTTTGATTGAGGAAAAGTTCATCAAAGTTGAAAATTTTCTGTTCAATTGAAAAATTTCTGTTCAAGGTGCTGCATGAAACTCAATAGAGTAAAGCTGCAACCTTTTGGTTCTTTTCCCTCAAAATTTTGTAGTATTGTATCTAAATGCACTTTACATGCATCCTAACTTCCTTATCTTGACATGCATGCAATATTTGACCTAAATCAAAGTAGGATAAGTGTGAATTGTGAAGAAAACCTTGCTGAAGTTTCTATTTTTGATGCTGCATGTGGGCTGATGGAATGAAGTTGAGAATTTTCAGCTTTACCTCCAAAAATTTTGTTGCTTTTGGTTAAAAACTTACTTCATATATCATCCATTTCCTTAATCTAGACATGCATGTGAAATTTGTTGAGATAAAAGCAAGAAAAGATCAATTTTTGAAAGAAACATCAAAGATGGAAAAATTTCTGGTTGAACCATGAAGTATCAACTTTAATTCCTCCTATTTTGTTCCAGAAATTTGTTGAAACTTACAAAGAATTCACTTCCAATGTCATTAATTTCAATTATCTTAACATGGATGAAGTGTATAGTGGATTAAGGAAGGAATTTTGAGATTTTGGGAAGAATTTGAAGCTTATGGTCTCTTGGTTGCATGTTAGGTTTTAAAAACAAGAGGAAAAGGAATTTTTCCGCACATATAACATATTTCTTTTGTTATGATATACATATTAAATATATTTGATTTAGGGTAAAAAAGTTGTGAAAACTTAAATGATAAAAGGGGACGGAGTTTTATTGAACTTAGGCGAATTTAGATCCTTAGAATTTATGATACTAAATTAAGAAGAAAACTAATGATGATGAATTTTAAAACAAAAGAAAATAAAGTAACACTTAATCAAAGATAGAATGCTAAGTTATTTGAAAATTATAAACACTAAGTATAAATTTTCAGAAAAGTTGGGGTTATTTCATAAATATATAAAGTTTAACAAAATACTAAGGACTAAACTATAACTCAAAACCATAATTTTTGAAGATTTAAACTTGTTAATTAGATTAGTACAGAAAATACACCTTTTAGTATCTTAGAATAAAAAATTTGAGATAATTACATATATAAAAATACTTATGTTGGATTTCAGGAGTTGAATTTAGTCGAAAACCCTACCTCGAAAACATCGTGTAAATTGAACCTCAATCGGTGAGTGTTCCTGTTGTTATATGTGATTGAATGATTTTGATTGACACTTGGTGTATACTTGACCAGTTTATGATTGTTAGAATTAAAATGGATAGTTTGGATGACTTATTTTGAATCAGTTGAATGTATAATTGCTGGAAGGGGTGTACTTTATCGCCCTTATTCCAAATGGAGTTGAAAAGTTAATGTTCCAAAAGTTATGTTACTTGTGCATGTATTGTGGGTCAGGTGCGTACTTTATCACGTCGGCCGAACTAGGCCTAAACCATTGCTAGACAACCTATTCGAGCGACAACAGACTTGGTCGAATAGGCTAGCAGTCTTGGATGTCGTAGATTGGTTGACCCATGGGAGATTTATGGGTTTTCTGGTGTGTGAAATTGTGGTATAATCGAGTATTGCCTTGTAGCCAGTGATGATTGAATTGCTTATTGAATGAAATAAATCGTTGGACGATTGACAGTGGATAGTACGGTAATAGTGAATTGGCTTCCATAGTGAGCTCGTATCCTTTTCGTGAATTGTGCTATTTTACTTCAAAGTTGTTAATGAGACTTGTGGAATTTGCATATGTTATTATAAATTGATACTTTGGTTGGCAAATACTTGTTTCTTGTACTATTGCTTGCTTGGGACCTCACTGTACGTAAATTCATCCATTAATTGTTTTCCTTGCAGGGATGGTGGGTAAGGGAGACGAGGAATAGTGGATTTAAGTCTCGACGTTTTAAAATTGTAATAAACTTGATTTGTAGTTATGATCTATGATTATAACTTGTACTTCAAGTCCTTTTGAGTTGCAAGTAGGATTATTGAAATTTTTTTTGAATGATAGCGCTTTTTACAATTTGATATTTGTAAGATAACAAGGAGGTTGCAAAAATGAAAATATGATTGAAAAACATGTTTAGATGCAATAAAAAAATTTTAGAAAAATTTAGAAATCCAAATAAATTTTAATAGCATCTAAGCATGGTGTATTGAAAGAGCAACTCTATAAATTTTGAACTCTAAATCAACCATGTTTCTCTTTTTTAGCATTATCAACAAAAAAATTGTATACTTCTATGAAAAAAATGAGCTACTAAAAGAAAAGTTTAGACATATGCACATTCCCAAAAGAAACTGACAATATCCCGATCATTTTTAGACTTTAAAAATATTTTTCATATTTAATTTTTAATAACAATTTTACCCATTATTAAGTCAAATTAGCAAGATAGTCTTCTCAATCTAAAAAAAGTGCAATTATGGAATGAAATTTGACTGAGACCATATATATAAAAATATTATTTTTAATATTATGTTAAGAACATTTATTTTTTAGATATTAATTGCCCTAGGTGTTAAATATTAAAGTTCACTAATAATTTTAATAACAGAAAACAAATTGATAAAAAATGACATTAGGGAATAAAACACAAACAAGGTATACTTTAAGGGGATTTACCATAGTTAACTCTTAGGGGTATAAATGTCTTTTTAATATCATCATTACATAATATTAGAATTAACTGAGAGTTTTGGGATAAAGTGAGAAAAAAATGATACAAAGTGCAAAAGTGACTATACCTTAAGGGGAGTTTTTGTTAGGGGTAATTCCACATTGTCCACTCAAATTATATGTAGAATCTCACTTCAAACCTTAAATTTCAAAATGAAATACTTAAATCCCTATACAAAAAAATCCGTTCCACTTCACTTTAGTTTTTGATGAAATGTACAAAACCTAACAGAACAATTGTCAATACTGTTAGTTTGTTATTTATACTATATATAATGTTTGAGCATCATTGTATGGTATAAACACATAATGTCATTTTTTAAAATTCCTAATGTGCCCTTAATGACAAGGGTAAAGTTGTCCTAGTTTATTAGAAAAAACTTCCCTTCAATTAGGAGAGAGCTATTTAAATCAGTTTTTTGTTGAGATTATTCACTTTTCCACACTGTGAGAACCCACAATTTTTCCCATTTTCTAGGTTTTATTATTTTCATGGCTTGTTTTCTGCATTTTCGTGATTATAAAAAAATTCTAGATATTGTTAAGGAGCAGATATAATTTTTGGATGATTTTTCTAGTATCGGATAGTTTTTGAGAAATTAAGAGCGTATGCCGGACGTGGGACCCACTAGTGCGAAAAGTTCAGAAAAATTCGGCCAACTAGGTTAAGTTTTGGATACTGGAATTAATTTATCGGGTGTTAAGAGATAAGTAGAGGTTATAATTTGGATTGGTGTGAGAGGAAACAAAGTGATAGACTTGCATTAAATAAAGTGACAAGTGTCACTTGCCTATTGGATGGACTTGTATGACTACTATTCCATGTCTTACCATTTGAGTTAATAAACTAAAACTTTACCAAAATTACTCCATTTTTCAAGCTCTAGTGGCCGAACCTCTTAAGCAAGGAAAGAAAGAAAACCTCTTCAATTTCTTGATTCCATCTTGTTCCAAATCACTAAACCAACCATTTAAACTTGTCTTTGTTCCATAAAACCTCTTCACTTAGTGTTTGTGAGTTGTTGTGTGGAGTTATTTGGAAAGTTAAGGTGACCAATTGCTCTCTCTCTCTTGTTCCTAAGGTGAGTTATGAAGAACCACTCTCCTTCTTTAATTGATGCTTAAATCATGATTAGTGGTAGTATGAGATGCAAGTTTATGGATTATTTCTTGATTTGTGGTTGAAGTGATGAAGTTTTATTATTTTTGGGAATTTTTCTGTTTTAATATGAGCATGATTGTGTGGCTATCTATGATGATTGGAAATGGTATGTAATGACTCTAGAAGGTGGAAAAAGTGGTTAATTGCAAACAATTGCTGAATTGGAAGAAATTTTGGAAAGTTCGGGTTGGTTAGGGAACATTCTGCCCGAATTTATAGCTCCTAGTTAGAGGCCGAATTGGCCTTGGTTTAAAACATGAAAGTTGTAGGGAATGACATTTTAGTGGTGCTTACAAAATTTTAGGTCAATCGGAGTAGCGTAGAATGAGAAAAGTCGAAATTACTCTTGATGTCCTGGTTTTACCCGAATGCAAGAATTGCGCCTGTAATTGGTTGTTTTGGCTGGAATTGCTTCTAAATTGGTTATTGAGGTCTTCTGATGAATTGTAACCCTGTTTCTTAGATTTCAGCTGGTTTTGGAATTTCTGGATTTGGACTTAGGTAGCCTGCTTTATGATGTTTCCGCTAGAATGCGTTCTGTGAATCTGTTTTACAGTTTTGGTGTAGTATCTTGCATTTTTGACCTGGTTGCACTCAAAACTGGGTTGAGTGACCTTCTGTAATGTTGTAGCCCTATCTTTTAGCTTCGAAACGGTGTATCTTACACCTTCATCTGATAATCATAGTACCTTTAGTGCCATTACCGTAAAATGAGGTCAAAAACTGTTTTTTTCGGGGTTAAAGCTAAATCATTTCCGGATTTTTTTGGTTTCCTCTATTGTTTGTGTATGCTTAGGGAACCCTGTTTTGGTAGTATGTAGAATTGGTTTATGACTTGTAATCGAGTCTTATTGTGTTTATTTTAATAGTTTAGGGCTTGACTTTCATATTCGGTCATTTCCTAGTTAAATTTTGTACTTGAATGCCATTAAGCCTAGTGAACGGCTTTTGGGAATGAGATTATTTTTGTACGAGATGTTGGGACTGATTTGAGGAAATAATGAAGCCATGATGGCTGGAAAATAGGTAAACACAAGGGATATGCTGCCAGAATTTTTTTCTTGAAGGCTAGTTTTGGTCCAAGTGCTTTTTGCCGCGAAATTTTATAACCCTTTTAGTTTAGCTTTGCGTTTGGTTTATGAAACCCTAGATATTTCCGTCCATCAGTCCAAAAGCCCCGTTTCGCTTTAAAGTCATTTTTATGCGTTTTACTCATCATTTATTGGGTTTCTTCGATTTCACCTAATTGGCTGTGCTATATTCTTTCTCGTTGAATTTTAGGTTTTCTTGGTGATTAAGGATTCTATCCAGAAGGATATTTTGCACGTTATTTTGCATAGTTAGGTGAGTGTTCCTTGTTTGTTAAATGCTCATTGACTTCATAACTTGTATTCTTGAGTGATAACGTGTTAAGTGCTTTTAATGATTTCCAATTTCCAAAACGAGCTTTATAGGCGAATGTGTACTTTATCGCACTCGACCTAAATAACTGTGCAATTTTCAAGGATTTAATGATTGAAATACTAGTTGCGCATGAATGTAAGCCTTTTTGGCTGAACTGGCCATTGCCCCTTGTTACCGATCGACTCGAGCCAGAAGCGGACTCGGTCGGGTGATTAGGTGGTCTGGGTGAACGTTTTGGTATACTCGAGTATTACCTTGAAGTCTGGTGGAGCCCGGCCAATGGCTGGGAAGGGGGTGAATGAAATGAATGACTAAACGAGCGTGGGTTTTATTTACAAAACGAAAAAAAATGCATTTTCAAAAGATTGAAGGAAGGAGAAAATGTCAGGAGAACGAGCGAGCGCGGGAATATTTGGCACCTTGTGAGCCCTTATCCTTTTAATGTATGTGTTCTTATTGTTTTCCATGCTAAATGTTTCTTGAATTATTGATTATTGATGGTTTATGTATTGGCGTTGTTGTTTAATTACCTGTTCAGAACCTCACTGAGCTTTTAGCTCATCCCTTTAGTTTTGTTTTCCTTAACGGGGGAAGGCGAGCAAGGACGAGAGCTCTGTATAGACTAGCTGGTCTAGCTTTTGATTTTTCTTGTAATGGTTCTCGCCCTAGTGCTTGGCACGGGCTGGTTGTATGGTGGATTTGGAACCTTTGTATATTCGACGGTTGTTCTTTTTGAGATCGTAATGTATATAAGTTTCGTTTAAGTTTTTGGATCATTGCTATATTTTCGTATGGGCTGGATCTGGTTTTTGCTCGAGAATGGAAGTGATGGACTGAGTCCCGGCGAGAGTTGAGCAGGCGGTCCGCCGAACCCTTTGGTTCGCCTTAGGGGGAGGTGGGGCTGTCACAGTTGGTATCAGAGCCTGCTTCGCGTGGTCTTTGCGCGGAGTGAGCCTGGACTAAGTGGTGAATAGGTATGAAGGACTAAGTGCTCGTTTGAGCATAAGCTTTGAATTGTGAATGTTATAGGCCTTAAATCTCTCTTGTGGTACCTAAGGGCCATAGATAGGTACGTCTGGTAGGAATTTCGATTGTAGATAGTTTACTCTTGGGACTGGCCAGCTCGAGATGTGAATTGTCTTATTTTGGATTCTTGTGCCCGAGTACTCTAGAGTTGAGGCGGTGTTCTGGATGTGAGAATTGCATTTTGGGAACATGAATAGGCTTTGTTCGGCTGGAATGAGTATAAGAGGTTATTAGATATCTAGTTTGGATAGTAAGTGACGTGAGAGATCGGACGGGGTTATTTTAGTTGGGTATGAGACGATATCGCCTTTACTCTCGATTTGCTTTGACATGACATTGGCTTGAGTATTGTGCATATGATTATTTGTCTAATTTGACATGTATTGGTGTATTCGATTGTCTACCATCTTGATACATGGTGTGTATATGTGTATATGTCTTTGGTGTAATTGGTGTGCTAGAATTCGATTACTTTTGTCACTTTACTGTATTTATTCATTGAATTACCTTTTTGGGGGGGGAAACCAAAGAGAGGAAAAAAAAAACATATATATGGAGGGAAGACGTGGTCGCGGACGTGGTAGTGGCCGTGGTGTTAAGCCAGCCCAGGAACCAAGGGCAGAAAGGGAAACATCGGCGGAGCCTGTACCAGGACCAAGGGTTGAAGCCGGAGATCAGGTGGCGATGGCCATTCAGCAAATGACCAATATTCTAGCACGGTTGGTGGACCAACAAGGTCAAATGCCCGTGCATCAACCCCAAAACCCTGAAATAGGAGAAGATCGGGCCCTTGAGAGGTTTCAAAAGTTTGCACCTCCAAAATTCGCTGGAGGGCCTGATCCGGACATCGCTGAACAGTGGTTAGAGGCCATGGTGAATATATTCACAGTTTTGAACTACACTGAACAGAGACAAGTGAACTTTGCAGTGTTTCAATTTGAAGGACCGGCCCGATGATGGTGGAACGTAATTAGAGCAAAGTGGGAAAGAGAGCAGACTCTTTGGTCGTGGGCGAACTTCATAAGGGAATTTAATGAAAAGTACCTCCCACCATTAGTCCGAGAAAAGAGGGAGGACGAATTTATTGGACTACGCCAGGGGGCCTTAAGTGTGGCTGAATACGAAACCAAATTTACCAAACTATCCAAGTTCGCTTCCGAATTAGTAGCCACGGAACCGAGAAGAGTAAGGCGGTTCATACAGGGATTGAACTTGGACATCCAGGAGGCGTTGGCGGCGGCGCAAGTGAACACATTTACGGAGGCCCTTGAGAAGGCTCAACGAATCGAGAATGCAAAGGCGCAGGTGAAGGCTTCCCAAATACGGAAAAGGGGTGCAGTGGGTAGCGTGAGTGAGGAACTTAGCGAATCAGTAGCACCCTCTAAAGTACAGAAAGTGAACCAGTTATTCCGGCCGCCATGGACATTGGGGGCGGTAGATGAAAGATTTATCAAAGGAAGCCAAACCGGACAGGGGGAGACTTCTCCAGAAAGCAAAAAGATGGCTTCCCACTTGACTTGTGACTATTGCGGAAAGGCCAATCACACTGAGAACGATTGTTGGCGGAAGGGGCGGAAGTGTTTGATTTGCGGAAGTAGTGATCATCAAGTTAGTAACTGTCCACGGAGACAGTCACGTGAAAGTGGTACTCAGCGACTCGAGGGCACTACATCAAAACAAGCGAATGAAAGGGGGAATCGAACAAAAGTACCGGCAAGGGTATATGCTTTAGACAACCAACAAGCTCCTGAGCCATCTGAAGGTAAAATTTCGAGGACGAAATTTTTTTAAGGGGGAGAGAGTGTGAGAACCCGTAATTTTTCCCATTTTCTAGGTTTTATTATTTTCATGGCTTGTTTTCTGCATTTTCGTGATTAGAAAAAAATTCTAGATATTGTTAAGGAGCAGATATAATTTTTGGATGATTTTTCTAGTATCGGATAGTTTTTGAGAAATTAAGAGCGTATACCGGACGTGGGATCCACTAGTGCGAAAAGTTCGAAAAAATTCGGCCAACTAGGTTAAGTTTGGATACTGGAATTAATTTATCGGGTGTTAAGAGATAAGTAGAGGTTGTAATTTGGATTGGTGTGAGAGGAAACAAAGTGATAGACTTGCATTAAATAAAGTGACAAGTGTCACTTGCCTATTGGATGGACTTGTATGACTACTATTCCATGTCTTACCATTTGACTTAATAAACTAAAACTTTACCAAAATTACTCCATTTTTCAAGCTCTAGTGGCCGAACCTCTTAAGCAAGGAAAGAAAGAAAACCTCTTCAATTTCTTGATTCCATCTTGTTCCAAATCACTAAACCAACCATTTAAACTTGTCTTTGTTCCATAAAACCTCTTCACTTAGTGTTTGTGAGTTGTTGTGTGGAGTTATTTGGAAAGTTAAGGTGACCAATTGCTCTCTCTCTTGTTCCTAAGGTGAGTTATGAAGAACCACTCTCCTTCCTTAATTGATGCTTAAATCATGATTAGTGGTAGTATGAGATGCAAGTTTATGGATTATTTCTTGATTTGTGGTTGAAGTGATGAAGTTTTATTATTTTTGGGGATTTTTCTGTTTTAATATGAGCATGATTGTGTGGCTATCTATGATGATTGGAAATGGTATGTAATGACTCTAGAAGGTGGAAAAAGTGGTTAATTGCAAACAATTGCTGAATTGGAAGAAATTTTGGAAAGTTAGGGTTGGTTAGGGAACATTCTGACCGAATTTATAGCTCCTATTTAGATGCCGAATTGGCCTCGACTTAAAACATGAAAGTTGTAGGGAATGACATTTTAGAGGTGCCTACAAAATTTCAGGTCAATCGGAGTAGCGTAGAATGAGAAAAGTCGAAATTACTCTTGCTGTCCTGGTTTTACCCGAATGCAAGAATTGCGCCTGTAATTGGTTGTTTTGGCTGGAATTGCTTCCGAATTGGTTGTTGAGGTCTTCTGATGAATTGTAGCCCTGTTTCTTAGCTTTCAGCTGGTTTTAGAATTTCTGGATTTGGACTTAGGTAGCCTGCTTGATGATGTTTCCCCTAGAATGCGTTCTGTGAATCTGTTTTACGGTTTTGGTGTAGTATCTTGCATTTTTAACCTGGTTGCACTCAAAACTGGGTTGAGTGACCTTCTGTAATGTTGTAACCCTATCTTTTAGCTTCGAAACGGTGTATCTTATACCTTCATCCGATAATCATAGTACCTTTGGTGCCATTACCGCAAAATGAGGTCAAAAACTATTTTTTTCGGGGTTAAAGCTAAATCATTTCCGGATTTTTCTGGTTTCCTCTATTGTTTGTGTATGCTTAGGGAACCCTGTTTTGGTAGTATGTAGAATTGGTTTATGACTTGTAATCGAGTCTTATTGTGTTTATTTGAATAGTTTAGGGCTTGACTTTCATATCCGGTCATTTCCTAGTTAAATTTTGTACTTGAATGCCATTAAGCCTAGTGAACGGCTTTTGGGAATGAGATTATTTTTCCACGAGATGTTGGGACTGATTTGAGGAAATAATGAAGTCATGATGGCTGGAAAATAGGTAAACACAAGGGATATGCTGCCGAAATTTTTTTCTTGAAGGCTAGTTTTGGTCCAAGTGCTTTTTGCCGCAAAATTTTATAACCCTTTTAGTTTAGCTTTGCGTTTGGTTTATGAAACCCTAGATATTTCCGTCCATCAGTCCAAATGCCCCGTTTCGCTTTAAAGTCATTTTTATGCGTTTTACTCATCATTTATTGGGTTTCTTCGATTTCACCTAATTGGCTGTGCTATATTCTTTCTCGTTGAATTTTAGGTTTTCTTGGTGATTAAGGATTCTATCCAGAAGGATATTTTGCACGTTATTTTGCATAGTTAGGTAAGTGTTCCTTGTTTGTTAAATGCTCCTTGACTTCATAACTTGTATTCTTGAGTGATAACGTGTTAAGTGCTTTTAATGATTTCTAATTTCCAAAACGAGCTTTATAGGCGAATGTGTACTTTATCGTACTCGACCTAAATAACTGTGCAATTTTCAAGGATTTAATGATTGAAATACTAGTTGCGCATGAATGTAAGCCTTTTTGGCTGAACTGGCCATTGCCCCTTGTTACCGATCGACTCGAGCCAGAAGCGGACTCGGTCGGGCGATTAGGTGACCTGGGTGAACGTTTTGGTATACTCGAGTATTACCTTGAAGTTTGGTGGAGCCCGGCCAATGGCTGGGAAGGGGGTGAATGAAATGAATGATTAAATGAAGCGCGGGTTTTATTTACAAAAAGAAAAAAAATGCATTTTTAAAAGATTGAAGGAAGGAGGAAATGTCAGGGGAACGAGCGAGCGCGGGAATATTTGGCTCCTTGTGAGCCCGTATCCTTTTAATGTATGTGTTCTTATTGTTTTCCATGCTAAATGTTTCTTGAATTATTGATTATTGATGGTTTATGTATTGGCGTTGTTGTTTAATTACCTGTTCGGAACCTCACTGAGCTTTTAACTCATCCCTTTAGTTTTGTTTTCCTTAACAGGGGAAGGCGAGCAAGGACGAGAGCTCTGTATAGACTAGCTGGTCTAGCTTTTGATTTTTCTTGTAATGGTTCTCGCCCTAGTGCTTGGCACGGGCTGGTTGTATGGTGGATTTGGAACCTCTGTATCTTCGACGGTTGTTCTTTTTGAGATCGTAATGTATATAAGTTTCGTTTAAGTTTTTGGATCATTGCTATATTTTCGTATGGGCTGGATCTGGTTTTTACTCGATGATGGAAGTGATCGACTGAGTCCCGACGAGAGTTAGGCAGGCGGTCCGCCGAACCCTTTGGTTCGCCTTAGAGAGAGGTGGGGCTGTCACAGTTGGTATCAGAGCCTGCTTCGCGTGGTCTCTGCGCGGAGTGAGCCTGGACTAAGTGGTGAATAGGTATGAAGGACTAAGTGCTCGTTTGAGCATAAGCTTTGAATTGTGAATGTTATAGGCCTTAAATCTCTCTTGTGGTACCTAAGGGCCATAGATAGGTACGTCTGGTAGGAATTTCGATTGTAGATAGTTTACTCTTGGGACTGGCCAGCTCGAGATGTGAATTGTCTTATTTTGGATTCTTGTGCCCGAGTACTCTAGAGTTGAGGCGGTGTTCTGGATGTGAGAATTGCATTTTGGGAACATGAATAGGCTTTGTTCGGCTGGAATGAGTATAAGAGGTTATTAGATATCTAGTTTGGATAGTAAGTGACGTGAGAGATCGGACGGGGTTATTTTAGTTGGGTATGAGACGATATCGCCTTTACTCTCGATTTGCTTTGACATGACATTGGCTTGAGTATTGTGCATATGATTATTTGTCTAATTTGACATGTATTGGTGTATTCGATTGTCTACCATCTTGATACATGGTGTGTATATGTGTATATGTCTTTGGTGTAATTGGTGTGCTAGAATTCGATTACTTTTGTCACTTTACTGTATTTATTCATTGAATTACCTTTTTGGGGGGGGAAACCAAAGAGAGGAAAAAAAAAACATATATATGGAGGGAAGACGTGGTCGCGGACGTGGTAGTGGCCGTGGTGTTAAGCCAGCCCAGGAACCAAGGGCAGAAAGGGAAACATCGGCGGAGCCTGTACCAGGACCAAGGGTTGAAGCCGGAGATCAGGTGGCGATGGCCATTCAGCAAATGACCAATATTCTAGCACGGTTGGTGGACCAACAAGGTCAAATGCCCGTGCATCAACCCCAAAACCCTGAAATAGGAGAAGATCGGGCCCTTGAGAGGTTTCAAAAGTTTGCACCTCCAAAATTCGCTGGAGGGCCTGATCCGGACATCGCTGAACAGTGGTTAGAGGCCATGGTGAATATATTCACAGTTTTGAACTACACTGAACAGAGACAAGTGAACTTTGCAGTGTTTCAATTTGAAGGACCGGCCCGATGATGGTGGAACGTAATTAGAGCAAAGTGGGAAAGAGAGCAGACTCTTTGGTCGTGGGCGAACTTCATAAGGGAATTTAATGAAAAGTACCTCCCACCATTAGTCCGAGAAAAGAGGGAGGACGAATTTATTGGACTACGCCAGGGGGCCTTAAGTGTGGCTGAATACGAAACCAAATTTACCAAACTATCCAAGTTCGCTTCCGAATTAGTAGCCACGGAACCGAGAAGAGTAAGGCGGTTCATACAGGGATTGAACTTGGACATCCAGGAGGCGTTGGCGGCGGCGCAAGTGAACACATTTACGGAGGCCCTTGAGAAGGCTCAACGAATCGAGAATGCAAAGGCGCAGGTGAAGGCTTCCCAAATACGGAAAAGGGGTGCAGTGGGTAGCGTGAGTGAGGAACTTAGCGAATCAGTAGCACCCTCTAAAGTACAGAAAGTGAACCAGTTATTCCGGCCGCCATGGACATTGGGGGCGGTAGATGAAAGATTTATCAAAGGAAGCCAAACCGGACAGGGGGAGACTTCTCCAGAAAGCAAAAAGATGGCTTCCCACTTGACTTGTGACTATTGCGGAAAGGCCAATCACACTGAGAACGATTGTTGGCGGAAGGGGCGGAAGTGTTTGATTTGCGGAAGTAGTGATCATCAAGTTAGTAACTGTCCACGGAGACAGTCACGTGAAAGTGGTACTCAGCGACTCGAGGGCACTACATCAAAACAAGCGAATGAAAGGGGGAACCGAACAAAAGTACCGGCAAGGGTATATGCTTTAGACAACCAACAAGCTCCTGAGCCATCTGAAGGTAAAATTTCGAGGACGAAATTTTTTTAAGGGGGAGAGAGTGTGAGAACCCGTAATTTTTCCCATTTTCTAGGTTTTATTATTTTCATGGCTTGTTTTCTGCATTTTCGTGATTAGAAAAAAATTCTAGATATTGTTAAGGAGCAGATATAATTTTTGGATGATTTTTCTAGTATCGGATAGTTTTTGAGAAATTAAGAGCGTATACCGGACGTGGGATCCACTAGTGCGAAAAGTTCGAAAAAATTCGGCCAACTAGGTTAAGTTTGGATACTGGAATTAATTTATCGGGTGTTAAGAGATAAGTAGAGGTTGTAATTTGGATTGGTGTGAGAGGAAACAAAGTGATAGACTTGCATTAAATAAAGTGACAAGTGTCACTTGCCTATTGGATGGACTTGTATGACTACTATTCCATGTCTTACCATTTGACTTAATAAACTAAAACTTTACCAAAATTACTCCATTTTTCAAGCTCTAGTGGCCGAACCTCTTAAGCAAGGAAAGAAAGAAAACCTCTTCAATTTCTTGATTCCATCTTGTTCCAAATCACTAAACCAACCATTTAAACTTGTCTTTGTTCCATAAAACCTCTTCACTTAGTGTTTGTGAGTTGTTGTGTGGAGTTATTTGGAAAGTTAAGGTGACCAATTGCTCTCTCTCTTGTTCCTAAGGTGAGTTATGAAGAACCACTCTCCTTCCTTAATTGATGCTTAAATCATGATTAGTGGTAGTATGAGATGCAAGTTTATGGATTATTTCTTGATTTGTGGTTGAAGTGATGAAGTTTTATTATTTTTGGGGATTTTTCTGTTTTAATATGAGCATGATTGTGTGGCTATCTATGATGATTGGAAATGGTATGTAATGACTCTAGAAGGTGGAAAAAGTGGTTAATTGCAAACAATTGCTGAATTGGAAGAAATTTTGGAAAGTTAGGGTTGGTTAGGGAACATTCTGACCGAATTTATAGCTCCTATTTAGATGCCGAATTGGCCTCGACTTAAAACATGAAAGTTGTAGGGAATGACATTTTAGAGGTGCCTACAAAATTTCAGGTCAATCGGAGTAGCGTAGAATGAGAAAAGTCGAAATTACTCTTGCTGTCCTGGTTTTACCCGAATGCAAGAATTGCGCCTGTAATTGGTTGTTTTGGCTGGAATTGCTTCCGAATTGGTTGTTGAGGTCTTCTGATGAATTGTAGCCCTGTTTCTTAGCTTTCAGCTGGTTTTAGAATTTCTGGATTTGGACTTAGGTAGCCTGCTTGATGATGTTTCCCCTAGAATGCGTTCTGTGAATCTGTTTTACGGTTTTGGTGTAGTATCTTGCATTTTTAACCTGGTTGCACTCAAAACTGGGTTGAGTGACCTTCTGTAATGTTGTAACCCTATCTTTTAGCTTCGAAACGGTGTATCTTATACCTTCATCCGATAATCATAGTACCTTTGGTGCCATTACCGCAAAATGAGGTCAAAAACTATTTTTTTCGGGGTTAAAGCTAAATCATTTCCGGATTTTTCTGGTTTCCTCTATTGTTTGTGTATGCTTAGGGAACCCTGTTTTGGTAGTATGTAGAATTGGTTTATGACTTGTATTCGAGTCTTATTGTGTTTATTTGAATAGTTTAGGGCTTGACTTTCATATCCGGTCATTTCCTAGTTAAATTTTGTACTTGAATGCCATTAAGCCTAGTGAACGGCTTTTGGGAATGAGATTATTTTTCCACGAGATGTTGGGACTGATTTGAGGAAATAATGAAGTCATGATGGCTGGAAAATAGGTAAACACAAGGGATATGCTGCCGGAATTTTTTTCTTGAAGGCTAGTTTTGGTCCAAGTTCTTTTTGCCGCAAAATTTTATAACCCTTTTAGTTTAGCTTTGCGTTTGGTTTATGAAACCCTAGATATTTCCGTCCATCAGTCCAAATGCCCCATTTCGCTTTAAAGTCATTTTTATGCGTTTTACTCATCATTTATTGGGTTTCTTCGATTTCACCTAATTGGCTGTGCTATATTCTTTCTCGTTGAATTTTAGGTTTTCTTGGTGATTAAGGATTCTATCCAGAAGGATATTTTGCACGTTATTTTGCATAGTTAGGTGAGTGTTCCTTGTTTGTTAAATGCTCATTGACTTCATAACTTGTATTCTTGAGTGATAACGTGTTAAGTGCTTTTAATGATTTCCAATTTCCAAAACGAGCTTTATAGGCGAATGTGTACTTTATCGCACTCGACCTAAATAACTGTGCAATTTTCAAGGATTTAATGATTGAAATACTAGTTGCGCATGAATGTAAGCCTTTTTGGCTGAACTGGCCATTGCCCCTTGTTACCGATCGACTCGAGCCAGAAGCGGACTCGGTCGGGTGATTAGGTGGTCTGGGTGAACGTTTTGGTATACTCGAGTATTACCTTGAAGTCTGGTGGAGCCCGGCCAATGGCTGGGAAGGGGGTGAATGAAATGAATGACTAAACGAGCGTGGGTTTTATTTACAAAACGAAAAAAAATGCATTTTCAAAAGATTGAAGGAAGGAGAAAATGTCAGGAGAACGAGCGAGCGCGGGAATATTTGGCACCTTGTGAGCCCTTATCCTTTTAATGTATGTGTTCTTATTGTTTTCCATGCTAAATGTTTCTTGAATTATTGATTATTGATGGTTTATGTATTGGCGTTGTTGTTTAATTACCTGTTCAGAACCTCACTGAGCTTTTAGCTCATCCCTTTAGTTTTGTTTTCCTTAACGGGGGAAGGCGAGCAAGGACGAGAGCTCTGTATAGACTAGCTGGTCTAGCTTTTGATTTTTCTTGTAATGGTTCTCGCCCTAGTGCTTGGCACGGGCTGGTTGTATGGTGGATTTGGAACCTTTGTATATTCGACGGTTGTTCTTTTTGAGATCGTAATGTATATAAGTTTCGTTTAAGTTTTTGGATCATTGCTATATTTTCGTATGGGCTGGATCTGGTTTTTGCTCGAGGATGGAAGTGATCGACTGAGTCCCGACGAGAGTTGGGCAGGCGGTCCGCCGAACCCTTTGGTCGCCTTAGGGGGAGGTGGGGCTGTCACACACACTAGCTTCCAACTGTCACATAATCTGCTCAACGTCCATCATCTTCCTGTATAAGTATCTACATTATAAAATAATTTAACCAATAAGAAAAGTATTGTAAAGAGATAATTTTGATAAATATTTTTTTATTAACTGCACACATGTTAGGGTATGCCTCAAACACTAGTTGTAATTAAACTAAACCAAATCTAATAGGGACATAAATGTAGTTTCATGAGTGCCAAAAAAGAACTATAGAGATTTGTAATTAAGCCGAAATTTTCTTTTCTTCTCACTTTTCCATTTATTTTTCTTCTATCTTCTTCCTCATTCCTTTCCTTCTTCTCTAGGAGCACATCATCAGATGTCAAAAACCCATGTTGTTCTTCCCTTTGAGCAAAATGCCATATTCTTGGGATTTTTCTCTAGAGTCAAAGCATAGATAGTCATACTCTCCTCAAAATCTTCTCAACCCATGATAGCCATCAGATTCTTAGGATTTTTGGAGCAGAATAAACCTTAAACTGCCTTCAAGACAAAATATGTGTAACAGGAATTCTAGTGGAGTTTGTTTACTTGAATATTGAATATTAATTGACATGTTAGCACAAGTTAATCTTCCTAATTGCTCTATCTCTCTGCTCTAGTTTTTGGTATCAGAGTCAGGCCATAGTTATTGTTATTTTGAAATATTTCCTATCTTAAATTTATAATTCATGCATTCATGTTTAGATATCTCATTTAAGATCTTATCTTAGCATTGGTAAGACTTTGAAGCTTGGTAAGTCGGTTGGTAAGTCCAAGATAGGATGTTCCACACTTAGGCTTGGTTGTTCCTGATAAGATAAAAGACTAAATAAGATATTAAATATGGCAGCATTTCTTAGACAATTGAAGATAGGATCTAATTCAAAACATACAAATATAGTACAAAGTCATGAATATCATATGCCCGTAAATAATTTAGATTGGACTATTCTAGAAGAAAAAATAGAACATATTTATAGAATAGGCCCCTTAGATTTTAAAATAGCTTTATCAGTTAAAACTCATGAAGAAACAATATCTATTCAAGAAGAATATCACTCCATTCCATTATTGAATCATAATACAATTCAAAAGTATCTTAGTAAAGGGTATAGATATAATCATATAGGATTAATCCAGTTGCAGTAAAACCTTTATTCCATCTAGGAGTAGATGCTCCTATATATCTAGCTTTAAGAGACAAAAGACTTAAAAGATATAAAACTTCACTTTTACCTATGATCCAAACAAATGTATGTAATGGACCAATTTACTTTAATTGTGCTCCAAATTTTTCAGTAGATTTAACTGATCCACATGTTTTAAATTTAGTAATATTGGATATTCATTTACAAGGTGATGAATTTCAAAAACATACAAAGAATTTTGCTGTGATTTACAGAATGTATTATAGACCTTTGTCTTCACAATTAAATCCAAAATTCATTATGACTCCAACTTTAAAAGAAGAAACAACATTAGTACAAGTTGATGCAGATAGACCTACTACTTATACTCCAAAAAGACTAAAATGGAATGAAATCACTATACCTAGTTAATTTATAATACAAAATCCGCAAGTACCAAGAAATATAAAACAAACAAATCCAGAAGATATTATAGAAGAACCTAATGGAAAAATTTTAATGAGATTTTCTTCATTTAGAGAAAGATCTTCAACTTCAAGCCATTCTTGGATACTAGCTAGACGATCTAGTTATGAATCAATTGATACAAATTTTCCCTTAGAAAGTTCTTCAACCTTTAAGTTTAAAATTCCAGTACTAGAAATAGTTAATCAAAATCAATCAGCATATTCTCCAACACATTCTCAAATGAAAGCAGAAATAAATGTAATAACCAGAGAATATAAAATAAATCATAAATATTTACAAGAAGATTTTGATGATGAAGAAAACACAGAAAAAAGAATTTGGTTTTTTTCAATTATCTTCTGAATATAAAGAAAAATTAATATTAGAATGGAAGAATGAACTAGAAACTAGAAAGTTTGATTTTCCTTTCTTTACTTGGTTATCATTCTATATTTCAAAAATAGGAATAGAGGATGTATATAATACTCCGTAAATAAATGTTCAATCTAATTTATATAAAAAATAGAAATTAAAAGACGATCAAGTGATAACTTCAATTCATCCTCCATTACAAGAAGTAAAAATTAACATAGGATAAGGAGATATAATCGCATCCCCTTTTAAAAAAGGAAAAGAAGCTGAATCAAGTAGTAGTAGTCATGTAAATTTGGAAGATATTAAAAAATTATATCAGCAAAATAATTATACAAATCAAATTCTTCACACTATATCACAACATATAGAAGTAATAAATACAAAGATAGATAGTATTCAAAAACCAGTTACTAGATTTCCTAATGATATTTCAGCACCTCATTTTCAACCTAGAAGTTTAACTAGAGAAAGAGAACAAGAGTTAGTTCAAAGTGTTAATATTCAGAAAATAAACAATACAGATAATATATTGAATGGAATATCTCAAACGTTGTAGAGTTTAACAACAGAAGCTCAAAATCAAACTGCTAGAATAAATACATTAGATAATGTAGTAAATGAAGAAATAACATCAGAAGAATCAAGTTATTCAGAAAATAATGAAGATATAATTTCACCCATAGAAGATCAGTTTAAAGAAGAAGGAGATAATCGAATAAATAAAATAAGAAGAAGAAACCTTTTAGAAGTAATAAAAAAGATTGGCAAATAGTAAGCACTAGAAATTATTATCCAAGACCTAGTCCCCCAGACATTCAATATGAAGAAAGATCAAAATTTCATACTACTAAATATGATGGAGATTCAATTTATGAATGGAATATAGATAGAAGAGCAGAATATGAAGTATTAAACACTTTACAAGAAATGGGAATGACTAGATTAGCTTATAAGATTAAAAATATTCAAGAAAGAAATATTGCAACATTATTAGTATCAGGATTTATAGGACAATTAAAAAATTGGTGGGATAATGCTTTAACACTTCAAGATAAATTATCAGTATTAGATCATACACAAGAAATTGAAGATGATCAAGGTAATATTCAAGTACAATCAGATGCTGCAGAATTTTTAATTGTAACAATAGTAGGAAATCCAAAAGAAGAGTTAAATGCGAATAAAACTTTCTTAACAAATTTAAGATGTCCAACTTTGTCAGACTTTAGATAGTACAAAGATATGTTTTTAACAAATGTATTAAGAAGACCAGATTGTAATGTTTCATTTTGGAAAGAAAGATTTATTACAGGATTAACAAGTTTATTTTCACAAAGAATAATGGATAATTTACAAAAAAAAATGGGAACAAATGTTATTTCATTTGAAAATATTACTTTTGGACAATTATTTACTTTTGTGAAACAAGAAGGTTTAATATTATGTTCAGAATTAAAACTTCAAATTAAGTATGGTTCCAAAACAAAAGAAGTAGGATCATTTTGTGAAGCATTTGGTATAAAAAGAATTAAATCACCATCAACACATAAAAAGAAAAGTAAAAAAGATAAAAAATACATAAGATATAAAAAATCCAATAAAGTGGAAATTATGAGAAAAAGAAAATCAAAAAATTTTAAAAAAAGAAAATTGTTTGTTATAAATGTGGGAAAATAGGACATAAAGCAAATAAATGTAAATTAAAAGAAAAATAAATGAAATCTGTGCAGAAGACAGAGAAATAAAAAATAAAATAAAAAATTTATTACTAAATGAAAAAGAACAAAGTACAGAAGATTATTATTACAATGATGTAAGTAGTTCAGAAAGTGAAGAAGATTGTAATTGTTCTAGTAATCTAAAATATATAAATGTAATTACAAATCCAAAGTACATAAATGTAATTACAAAAAAGGAAGATAAAGAATTTTTATTAGATATAATAGAAAAAATAGATGATTCTTTAGCTAAAAAAGAATATTTGGAAAGATTAAAAAGTTTAATCATACAAGAAGACAAGATGCCAAAAATAATTGAACCATTTAGTATTTCAAAATTAATAGATAAATATCCTAATATAAATAGTATGAAAAAAGAAACTACTAAAGATCTTCAATCAGAAATTAATAGTTTAAAGACTCAAGTAAAATAATTACAACAAGAAATTATAGAATTAAAAACTAAAGATCTAGAAATAGAAGCTAAAATGACATTAATAGAAAACAAAAAAGATCAACCTTCTATCTACAGAAGAAATAATTATTCCAGAAAAACCAGTAAATGAACAACAATATTTAAATGTAATAGAAAAAATGACATTTCAAAAGTGGTATGCTTTAGTTACAATAATGGTAGAAGATTTCAAAGAAAGGTGTGTAGCTTTATTGGATAGCGGAGCAGATTCAAGTTGTATAGAAGAAGGAATAATTCCCACTAAATACTGTGAAAGAACAAATGAAACTTTAATGGCAGCAAATGGAGAAAATTTACAAGTAAAATATAAATTTACAAAAGGATCAATATGTAATACTCCCTCTGTCCCGAAAACTTTGTCGTGCTTTGGGAGCTGAACGTTTTATGCACAGTATTAAGTTTCAGATTTGTTTTCCGATTTTGCCACTAGAATGTGTGGTCATTAGTGGTCAAGGAGACAAAAATGACATGTGGGGCCAAAACTACTTACAAGAAATGCAATCCGCCAACAGAGAGTGATTCTCACGCATCACTTTAAACCTTGTGTGTATCTCATGGATGTCTTGCAACTTGAGTTGAGAGCAAATGAAAATCAAAGGGCCCCACTAATAAAAGTAAAGAGTGAGGGAACCTTGAAGGGTAAAAATTGAAACAAGAGAATTTTTGTTTTCCATTTTGAGTATGTGACAAACATTTTGGGACAGATCAAAATGGAAAGCATGACAGTTTCAATGGGATGGAGGGAGTAATAATTATTGTCTTAGACATAATTTTTTAATTGTAAAAAATATAAGCAATGATATAATATTAGGAACACCCTTTTTAATTCCAATATATCCATTTTCAGTAGGATATGAAGGAGTCTCTACTAATATTATGAGAAAAACTATTACTTTTAAATTTTAACTCCAATTAAACAAAGGGAATTACAAATATTACAATCATCCTCTATTTATAAAACAATAAATACTATTACTAGGGGTGGCAATTTCCGACACGACTTGAAAACCCGACACGAATCTAACACGAAATTAATGGGTTTGGGTTTAGATTTTGAGGATTCGGGTCAGAATCAGGTCAGACTCGATAAACTCGAAAAAAATCAGGTCAAAATCGGATCAAAATCGAGTTGACCTGCTAACCCGAATCTGAAATAAAAATAAATAAATAAATATTAAAAAAATTATCTAAACACTAACGGTACACAATTATTAGTGCAGTAACGGTACATAATTGAAGCCTTCAATTTCCCTTGGATTCGATATCAATTGCACTAGCGGTACACAATTATTAGTGGACTAACAGTACATAATTGAAGCCTTCAATTTCCCTTGGATTCGATATCAACTCCTCACGGACCTCACCTAACCCTAAATCTTTCTTCCCTTTTTCTTCTAAACAACAAAACCAGCCGCCTTGCCCAGTTGCCCTTCACAGCTTCACTCCACTGTCCACCAGTTCGCCTCACTGTCCTCACCTGTCAGTAGAAGATGGCGGTTAGAAGCAACGATTTTTCTTCTCTGAGATCTGAGCTGCAAGAACGGGCTAGCAACAAGGGAAGGTGCAGTTTTACAGTCAGTTGTTTTTTCCCTAAATCGATTTCTTTCTTGTGGTATAAATCCTTCGTCTCCATTTCTGCGTTCATAAAGCGAAACTGTACCACAAAGGGAGGAAACTTCACGAACATAATTTATTAATTATTTCTTCCTTCTAGAATCTGGACAAGGATCATAAAGCATGCTATAGACTCCATAGTTGGCTTGGTGGAGCATTGGAAGAACAACATTATTCACATACAAAATTTGACTAAATTCTAACAGATGTCATTCGGGAATCTTTGAATGCTTGTGAAATAAAGAAATTGGCATCTAGTGAGAAGGAAGGAGATGAAAATTTAAATGGTTTTCAAACTCTATTTTATGTGGAAGGAAGGAGAAGAAAATTCATAGCTGATCCGTGTAAATGCGACTGATCACAGGCTTGTTTGAACTTTGAAGACTCCTGTTCCTTTCATTCTGGCTGTCTGGATTCCGGTTTGTTAGTTTTCAAATGCTCGCCAGTTGAATTGGATAACTTTCTCGGCCAAAAGATGCCAAAATTGTATAGGGATTTAAAAATTATAATCTACCAATTGCGATTGTAGTTGGTCTGCTAGACCTTTAGATAAACGACTTGAGATATTGATATCTTATTCAGTAGTATGACATACTAATTTCCCTCCAGTTGTAATTGTATGTTAGTGTTTGTAGTTTCACTTTGTAAGTACATCGATGCTGGCACATTTTCTTGCTACAAAAATGTTCAACCAAAAATTTGTTTATGTACTGTATTTGTTTCAACCAATATTTGTGAGTCCTTAACTTTTGTTTAATTACTAAATATTTGTTTCAACCAAAAATCATAGCTACTGAATTGCATAATTCTTGATGATTAACAGATGGATACAAGTATGACATATCCAAATTCAATCAGTATTGAAGAAGATGGTGATACCGGAAGCAGTAGTGATAGCATCGAGGAAACAGACCATACCAACCAGCAATTTCAATTCCCTGAGACTAGTGCAATTGGGAAAAAGAAGTTACCTCCAAAAGTTACAATCAATATGCCTGGCAAGAAGAGGATATTAAGTTCAGAAATTTGGGATTACTTCAATATTATTCCCAAAAAGGATCCAAATGAAGAGTTGAAGTGCAGATGCAAGAAATGTGGGAATGAATATTTTGCTGAGAGTAAAAGTGGGACAGGTAATTTGCATCGCCATGTAAAGAGGTGTTTAAAAATGACAACAAAGGACATTGGGCAGTATCTAATCGCTTCTGACAAAGGTGCTCTAGCCACATGAAATGCACAATTCAGTCAAGATAAATTTAGAGAATTACTTGTGCATGCCATAGTAAGACATCAGTTGCCCTTTTCATTTGTGGAGCATGAGGGAATTAAAAATGTCCTTACATATTTGGAGCCTCAAATTAAACATATCACTAGGAACACAACCAAGTCGGACGTTAAAAAATCGCATGCAAAGGAAGTTGATAGACTTGGTAGTGAATTGCGGGGATGTCCTAGTTGAATATGTTTAACTTCTGATGCATGGACATCTATTGTTACTGATGGATACTTGAGTTTGACTGCACATTTTATTGATAGCAATTGGCTGCTACAGAAAAAAATTTTGAATTTTTCTTATATGCCTCCTCCCCATAATGGTGTTGCATTAGCTGAAAAAAATTACAGTTTGGCTAGTAGTTGGGGTATTGAAAGAAAGTTGTTTGCCATCACATTAGACAATGCATCTGCAAATGATTCTTGTGTTGCAATACTTAAGAATCGGCTTAAGTTGAAAAATTCTTTAATTTGTGATGGTATGTTGTTTCATGTGCGATGTTGTGTGCATATTCACAACTTGATTGTACAAGATGGTTTGAAATAAATTGATAAATCTATGGAGTTAATAAGAGAATGTATCAATGTGACGACCCCACCTCTCCCTGGGGCGTACCTTAGGGTTTAGCGGACCGCCTGCCCAACTCTCGCTAGGACTCACTCACTTACATCAAATAAAATAGGGTGCAACCTCAATAATAAATGAAATAACAGTTCTCCAGTTTGGAACATACAAATACATTCATTTCTATCTCAACCATCCATACAATCCCAAATATATCAAAAGTTTGAAGTTTTCAATACATTCTGTGAGAACCCTAAACATATCACATTTTCTCCGCATTTGTTTATTCTCACTTCCTTTTTAAAATGAAAATTTGCTAACCAAGTTTTCTAAGAAAGGTTTTCATTCTAAATGTGAGCGTGTGGTTGTGTATATTGAGTGTATTTGCGCGAGATTATATATATATCTTTATTGGGAGTACGGACGAACGCGGCGTGTGAGTTTGGAAAAGAAATTTCTGTTGAAAATGCTTGGTACCAAATCTGGTCACAAATCCGGCCAGATCTTGGCCGGATTGTTTGAGGGTTTTGAAAAAAAATTGGTTTCACCTCTGCCCTGTATCCGGCCAGAAACCGGTCGGATTGTGACGTGTCACAGGCGACCACCAACTTTGACCACCTGTTTCCTTCCTTTTTTATACTGTTTTTTGGCCCAAAATATCTTCATTTCTTCCTTAGCTCAGCCGTGCACCATAGAGAGAAGAAAGAAAGCTCTTCATTTCCTAACTTCAATTTTCACTCAAATCTTGAGATTTCACCGTTGGATTTTCAAACTACTCTGTACAAGGGCTAGCTAAGAAGGGTTAAAGGTAATAGTGGAGTTGTTTTTGGAAGGGAAGCTTTAAGTTCCTACCATTCTTGAGTTATAAGGTGAGTTGCTAAGAAAGTTCCTTTTTTGTTTTAATAATGGTATATTGGTGGATTGTAAAGGTTAAAGATGCTATATTGTGGTTGGTTTCATGAATTTAAGTGGAGTTGGTCCAATTTCTGATTTATTGGAAATTTTTCTGATTTTATATGATAATCATGGATTGGCCTTGGATTGCTGAATTGAGATGGTGTTAAATGGAACTTATATGCGTTAATTACGATTGTTTGTGGAAAATTTCCGCTTGTGGGGATAAATTCCGGTTCTAGGGTTTTGATTTGGGGGTTTTCATATGGTTGGCTTTTAAACTTCTAATTAGCTTTGAATGAAGGATATTGTGGCCTAACTGGATGTATTTTATTGCTTGTTAACCGTATGTGTGATTGTGGTTAAATTACTGTGAAAATTGGTTTTGGATTGTAGGGTGAAAGTGAAGAATTTAAGGGGAAATGCCGTCCGTTTATTCTCTTGTAATGTGAGTGAGTTAAAGTGGTTTTGGAAATGTGTTTTGTATCAAGTTGGGCGTATTTCATGGAAAACTACATTGGTGCTCTCGAAGGGTGTTCGAGAAGTTACTTTCTATTTGAACTCCTATATTTCCGCTTGGTGAATATCATGACCATTTTACCATTTTAAAACATGATACCTCTTCAATTTGAAACTCCAAATGTTTACTTACTCCTTCCCAAAATAAAGAGGTATGAATTAGGGTTTACTCGGCTACGAGAAAACTACTTTAAAGTGAGGTTTTAAATGTGAAATTAAGGTATTTTGTCCTCCTTCTCACGTGATTTTCATCACGACATTTGTATATAATGTTTACTTGATTATAAGTTGATTTTGAGTCACATCAATGATTCAAAAAGAATATTTCCTTAGCCTATCTATTTGGGTACTGATTGTCTTTGGTCCAAGTGTTTTCCATTGGAAATTTTATAACCCTTTTGAGTTTAGTTTTGCATTTGGTTTATGAAACCCTAGTTATTTCCGCCCACAGATCCAAATACCCTCTTTTCACTTGAAAGTCATCTTTATACGTTCTACTCGTAGTTAGTCAGATTTTCTTCGATTTCACCTAGTTGTTTTGCTAGATGCACTGTAATATTCTCTCTTGCTTAATCTTAGGTTTCATCGGTGACTGAGGTTATTATCCGGAGGGATATTTTGGACGTTATTTTGCGTAAATAGGTGAGTGTTCCTTGTTTGTTATACTTTCCTTGACTTCATGGCTTGTTGTAATTGTTGATAATGTGTTAAGTGCTCTTAATGCTTGCCAAAACGAGTTTTCTAGGCGAGTGTGTACTTTATCGCACTCGACTTAAATGAATGTGAAATTTTCAATGATTCAATGATTGAAACGTTACTTGTGCATGAATGTAAGCCTTTTGGCTGAACTGGGCCCTGCCCTTCGCTACTGATCGACTCGAGCCAGAAGCGGATTTGGTCGGGCGATTTGGTGACCCTGGGTGAATGTTTGGTATACTCGAGTTTTACCTTGTAGTTTGGTGGAGCCTGTCCAACGTCCAGGAGGGGGTGAATGAAATGAATGAATGAATGTTAATGCAAATGAGGGGTTTTACTTACAAAAATGTATTTTCAAATGATTGGAGGAATAAGGGAATGAATGAATGGCTCCCTGTGAGCACGTATCCTTTTAATGAATGTGTTATTATCGCTTTCCATTGTAAATGTTTCATGAATTATTGGTTATCTATGGTTAATGCATTGGCTTTATTGTTTGATTATGCGTTCGGAACCTCACTGAGTTTTTAGCTCATCCCTTTAGTTGTTTTCCTTAACAGGGGAAGGCGAGGCAGAACGGGAGCTTTGTGTAGACTAGCTTAGTCTAGATCTCTGAATTTTGTAATGGTTCTCGCCCTAGTGCTTGGCACGGGTTGGATGTATGACGAATTGAGAACCTTTGTATATTCGATATTTGTACTCCCTTTTGAGATAGAAATGTATATAAGTTTCGCTTTAAGTTTTGGATTGTTGCTATATTTATTCCTGTGGTTTTATTCCGGTTTTAATTGAGGACTGAAGTGAACGACTGAGTCCGGGCGAGAGTTGGGTAGGCGGTCCGCCAAACCCTTTGATTCGCCTTAGGGGGAGGTGGGGTTGTCACAGTTGGTATCAGAGCCTGTTTCGCGTGTTCTCTGCGCGGAGTGAGTCTGGACTAAGTGGTGAATAAGTATGAAGGACTAAGTGCTCGTTCGAGCATAAGCTAGGAATTGTGACTGTGATAGGCCTTAAATCTTTCTCGTGGTATCTGAGGATCATAGATAGGTACGTCAGGTAGGAATTTCGATTGTAGATAGTTTACTCTTGGGACTGGCCAACTCGAGATGTGAATTATCTTATTTCGAATTCTCGTGCCCGAGTACTCTAGAGTTTAGGCGATGCTAAGTACATGAAACTTGCATTTTGGGAACATTAATAGGCTTCGTTTGGCTAGAATGAGTACAAGAGGTCAACGGACGTTTAGTTGGATAGAAAGTGACGTGAGAGACCGGACGGGGTAATTTTACCTGAAACTGGGACGATATCACATTTTCTTTTGATTTGCCCTTGTATTGTTACTACATGACTTTTGTTTGTGGTATGTTAATACCTACGTGTGTAATCGTGACTGCTTTTGAGTATCTGACTAACTTGATATGTCTCTTTGTGTATATGTTGTATCATGTCGTGTATATGTTTGTTTGTATAATTGGTGTGTTAGAATTTGTTATTTTCGTCAATTTACTTCGTTTATTTATTAAATTACCTTTTGGAAAGAAAAGAAAAGAGAGAGGGAAAAAAATATGGAGAGGAGACGTAGTCATGGATGTGGTCTTGGCCGTGGAGCTAAGCGAGCCCAAGAGCCAAGAGAAGAAAGGGAAACAATAGCTGAACAAGAGCAAGGACCGAGAGTTGAAGCCGGGGACAAATGGCGACTGCAATTCAACAAATGACAAACATTTTAGCAAGGTTGGTGGACCAACAAGGTCAAATACCTGTGAATCAACCCCAGAACCCTGAAATAGGAGAAGATCGGGCTCTTGAGAGGTTTCAGAAGTTTGCTCCTCCGAAATTCCTTGGAGGGTCTGATCCGGATGTAGCTGAACAGTGGCTGGAGGCCATGATCAACATCTTTGCAGCTTTAAACTACACTGAGCAAAGACAAGTGAACTTTGCTGTATTTCAATTTGAAGGACCGGTCCGAGCATGGTGGAATCTGATTAAAGCAAAGTGGGAAAGAGAACGGACTGTATGGACATGGGCGAACTTTATAAGAGAATTTAACGAGAAATACCTCTCACCTTTAGTCCAAGAAAGGAGGGAGGATGAATTTATTAGGCTACGCCAGGGAACCTTGAGTGTGGCTGAATATGAAACGAAATTTACTAAACTATCCAAGTTCGCTTCCGAATTAGTGGCCACGGAACAGAGAAGAGTGAGACGGTTTATACAGGGATTGAATTTGGAAATTCAAGAAGCTCTAGCGGCGGTTCAGGTTAATACGTTTGCGGAGGCCCTTGAGAAAGCCCAACGAATTGAGAATGCAAAGGCACAGGTAAAAGCATCCCAAACTCGAAAAAGAGGTGCAGCTGGTAGTGTGATTGAGGAACCTAGTGAAACGATAGCACCTTCTAAAGTGCAGAAAATGAACCCGTTACCCCGCCCACCATGGACATTAGGGGCGGTAGATGAAAGGTCTACAAAAGGAAGCCAAATCGGACATGAGGAGATTTCTCAAGAAAGCCGAAAGATGGCTTCTCACTTGACTTGTGGCTACTGTGGAAAGACCAATCACACCGAGAATGATTATTGCCGGAAAGGGCAGAAGTGTTTGATTTGCGGAAGTGGTGACCACCAGGTTAACAACTGTCCGAGAAAACAGTCTCGTGAAAGTAGTGCTCAGCAACTGGAGGGCACTAAATCAAAACAAGCGAATGAAAGAGGGAACCGAACAAGTGAACCGGCAAAAGTATATGCTTTAGATAACCAACAAGTTCCGGACTCGTCTGAGGCATATGAAGGTAAAAAATTTCGAGAACGAAATTTCTTAAGGGGGAGAGAGTGTGAGAACCCTAAAAATATCACATTTTCTCCGCATTTGTTTATTCTCACTTCCTTTTTAAAATGAAAATTTGCTAACCAAGTTTTCTAAGAAAGGTTTTCATTCTAAATGTGAGCGTGTGGTTGTGTACATTGAGTGTATTTGCGCGAGATTATATATATATCTTTATTGGGAGTACGGACGAACGCGGCGTGTGAGTTTGGAAAAGAAATTTCTGTTGAAAATGCTTGGTACCAAATCCGGCCGCAAATCCGGCCAGATCTTGGTCGGATTGTTGGCTGGATTGTTTAAGGGTTTTGAAAAAAAATTGGTTTCGCCTTTGCCCTGTATCCGGCCAGGAATCCGGCCAGAAACCGGCCGGATTGTGACGTGTCGCAGGCGGCCACCAACTTCGACCGCCTGTTTCCTTCCATTTTATACTGTTTTTTGGCCCAAAATATCATCATTTCTTCCTTAGCTCAGCCGTGCACCATAGAGAGAAGAAAGAAAGTTCTTCATTTCCTAAATTCAATTTTCACTCAAATCTTGAGATTTCACCATTGTATTTTCAAACTACTCCGTACAAGGGCTAGCTACGAAGGGGTAAAGGTGATAGTGGAGTTGTTTTTGGAAGGGAAGCTTTAAGTCCCTACCTTTCTTGAGTTATAAGGTGAGTTGCTAAGAAAGTTCCTATTTTGTTTTAATAATGGTATATTGGTGGATTGTAAAGGTTAAAGATGCTATATTGTGGTTGGTTTCATGAATTTAAATGGAGTTTGTCCAATTTCTGATTTATTGGGAATTTTTCTGATTTTATATGATAATCATGGATTGGCCTTGGATTGATGGATTGAGATGGTGTTAAATGGAACTTGTATGTGTTAATTGCGATTGTTTGCGGAAAATTTTTGCTTGTGGGGATAAATTCCGGTTCTAGGGTTTTGATTTGGGGGTTTTCATATGGTTGGCTTTTAAACTTCTAATTAGCTTTGATTGAAGGATATTGTGGCCTAATTGGATGTATTTTATTGCTTGTTAACCGTATGTGTGATTGTGGTTAAATTGCCGTGAGAATTGGTTTTGGATTGTAGGGTGAAAGTGAAGAATTTAAGGGGAAATGCCGTCCATTTATTCTCTTGTAATGTGAGTGAGTTAAAGTGGTTTTGGAAATGTGTTTTGTGTCAAGTTGGGCGTATTTCATGGAAAACTACATTGGTGCTCTCGAAGGGTGTTTGAGAAGCTACTTTCTATTTGAACTCCTATATTTCCGCTTGGTGAATATCATGACCGTTTTACCATTTTTAAACATGATACCTCTTCAATTTGAAACTCCAAATGTTTACTTACTCCTTCCCAAAATAAAGAGATATGAATTAGGGTTTTCTCGGCTACGAGAAAACTACTTTCAAGTGAGGTTTTAAATGTGAAATTAAGGTATTTTGTCCTCCTTCTCACGTGATTTTCATCACGACAATTGTATATAATGTTTACTTGATTATAAGTTGATTTTGAGTCACATCAACGATTCAGAAAGAATATTTCCTTATCCTATCTATTTGGGTACTGATTGTCTTTGGTCCAAGTGTTTTCCGTTGGAAATTTTATAACCCTTTTGAGTTTAGTTTTGCGTTTGGTTTATGAAACCCTAGTTATTTCCGCCCACAGATCCAAATACCCTCTTTTCACTTGAAAGTCATCTTTATACGTTCTACTCGTAGTTAGTCGGATTTTCTTCGATTTCACCTAGTTGTTTTGCTAGATGCACTGTAATATTCTCTCTTGCTTAATCTTAGGTTTCATCGGTGACTGAGGTTATTATCCGGAGGGATATTTTGGACGTTATTTTGCGTAAATTGGTGAGTGTTCCTTGTTTGTTATACTTTCCTTGACTTCATGGCTTGTTGTAATTGTTGATAATGTGTTAAGTGCTCTTAATGCTTGCCAAAACGAGTTTTCTAGGCGAGTGTGTACTTTATCGCACTCGACCTAAATGAATGTGAAATTTTCAATGATTCAATGATTGAAACGTTACTTGTGCATGAATGTAAGCCTTTTGGCTAAACTGGGCCCTGCCCTTCGTTACTGATCGATTCGAGCCAGAAGCGGACTCGGTAGGGCGATTTGGTGACCCTGAGTGAATGTTTGGTATACTCGAGAATTACCTTGTAGTTTGGTGGAGCCTGGCCAGCGTCCAGGAGGGGGTGAATGAAATGAATGAACGAATGTCAATGCAAATGAGGGGTTTTACTTACAAAAAAGCATTTTCAAATGATTGGAGGAATAAGGGAATGAAAGGAGAATGAATGAATGGCTCCCTGTGAGCACGTATCCTTTTAATGAATGTGTTATTATCGCTTTCCATTGTAAATGTTTCCTGAATTATTGGTTATCTATGGTTAATGCATTGGCTTTATTGTTTGATTATGTGTTCGGAACCTCACTAAACTTTTAGCTCATCCCTTTAGTTGTTTTCCTTAACAGGGGAAGGCGAGGCAGAACGGGAGCTTTGTGTAGACTAGCTTAGTCTAGATCTCTAAATTTTGTAATGGTTCTCGCCCTAGTGCTTGGCACGGGTTGGATGTATGACGAATTGAGAACCTTTGTATATTCGATATTTGTACTCCCTTTTGAGATAGAAATGTATATAAGTTTCGCTTTAAGTTTTGGATTGTTGCTATATTTATTCCTGTGGTTTTAGTCCGATTTTAATTGAGGACTAAAGTGAACGACTGAGTCCCGGCGAGAGTTGGGTAGGCGGTCCGCCAAACCCTTTGGTTCGCCTTAGGGGGAGGTGGGGCTGTCACAGTTGGTATCAGAGCCTGTTTCGCGTGGTCTCTGCGCGGAGTGAGCCTGGACTAAGTGGTGAATAAGTATGAAGGACTAAGTGCTCGTTCGAGCATAAGCTATGAATTGTGACTGTGATAGGCCTTAAATCTTTCTCGTGGTATCCGAGTATCATAGATAGGTACGTCAGGTAGGAATTTCGATTGTAGATAGTTTACTCTTGGGACTGGCCAGCTCGAGATGTGAATTATCTTATTTCGAATTCTCGTGCCCGAGTACTCTAGAGTTTAGGCGATGCTAAGTACTTGAGACTTGCATTTTGGGAACATGAATAGGCTTCGTTTGGCTAGAATGAGTACAAGAGGTCAACGGACGTTTAGTTGGATAGAAAGTGACGTGAGAGACCGGACGGGGTAATTTTACCTGAAACTGGGACGATATCACCTTTTCTTTTGATTTGCCCTTGTATTGTTACTACATGACTTTTGTTTGTGGTATGTTAATACCTACGTGTGTAATCGTGACTGCTTTTGAGTATCTGACTAACTTGATATGTCTCTTTGTGTATATGTTGTATCATGTCGTGTATATGTTTGTTTGTATAATTGGTGTGTTAGAATTTGTTATTTTAGTCAATTTACTTCGTTTATTTATTAAATTACCTTTTGGAAAGAAAAGAAAAGAGAGAGGGAAAAAAATATGGAGGGAGACGTAGTCGTGGATGGATGTGGTCTTGGCCGTGGAGCTAAGCGAGCCCAAGAGCCAAGAGAAGAAAGGGAAACAATAGCTGAACAAGAGCAAGGACCGAGAGTTGAAGCCGGGGACCAAATGGCGACGGCAATTCAACAAATGACAAACTGATACGAATCCCGTTGGTGAGAAGATTCGCGACCCAAGATCACTTGTTGGATTTGACGTCGGGTGCAAGATACGGTGGCAGCGGAAACCCTACGACCCCTCTAATCCCCGTGACTACGAACTTGTTGATACTATCTCAACCCGTAATCAAACGAATTTGTGAACCTCAGGCAAGTGTAGAAGGCGCCACAATTCAAGTGCGATTCTTGAATTGATAAGCCGAACAAGAACACTAAAGTATAACTCTAAGTTGTTCAAGGGTTGCTCGAAAGCTATGGAGAAAACTCTCTCAATATTTTTATCATAAAAGTCTATCTCCCTTTTAATAACGTAATGTGGTGCCTTATATAGGCTACAAGTAAAACCCTAATCTAGTAAGGAAAAGGAACTAACTAATGACTCACCAATCACAATCACAATTAAGGCTAACTAATGGTCAGCTTATAAAGCTGGCCCAACATAACCCAATAAAAGCTAATTCACCAACTTAAATAATAGTGAGTCTAGACTCTATAAATCGGATCCAACTCAACATGAGGTCTTGGACCGAACTTATTCCTACCAAATAAAATAGAAATCTGAAAAATAAACTACTAAACTATTACTAAAAGATTCATTCTCTTGCAGCCCGAAACATGGCCCATAAGCAGCCCATATTTCATATCATTCCCCTCCTCTTGAAAAAGATTTGTCCTCAAATCGTGGTTGGAAATGAATGGTACTAACAAGAGTTGGCAGGATGAAACCTCAAATCTCCACATATTGGCTCTCTTAGAATGAATGATACTTGCATACGTCATGATTATTATAATTTGGTGCACATGTCTCTTGGTTAGCTTGAAAATGCTCACAATCAGCCATGAAAAACTCAAGGCTTTACTCCAACGACTCCTCGAAGATAACGCATATAGCTTCGGTTCCATGATGCAAGGTAAAATGTATGGTACATTGGCAGCAAGCTCACATCTTCTTGGATCCTCCATAATGCAACTGAGAAACTGAACAACACTTTGAACATGATCGACTTCATTAGATTGATCATCACTTGGGACACTTGTTGCAAAATGGTAAGGAGGCAAAGGACAAAATTCAAGTGCAAGGACTCCCTTTGAAACTTCATTACTCCTCCCAACAAGCAAAGCAAGCTCATGGGTGAAGTTGTATATCAATGGATAGTAAAGGGATACAACACTTAAGATGCAAACTCCATGAAAATTCTGATATTCGCCAATGGATATAGGGATAGAACATGCCATGATCAACTCAATCTCTCCTTGCTTAACCTGTATAAAAGAAGAAAAGCTAAACATAACAAAGGTAAGTTCGTTAGAAAAATAAGCCCTCGCATTGTTTCCCAAAGTCAGCGCATTGTTTCCCTTGTCTTCCTTCTCAACTAGCTCAAGACAACTAACTTGTGTAGATGGGACTTCAAGGTTTTCAATCTCAAGTTCATTGCCAGCATTCGTAGATATTTCTTCAATCAATGGCGGACTAGAAGGAACATCATTACCACCATTGGTTGACACATGAGTAAGTTGCTCAAAATATGAATTCAGCACTTGGCGAATTTCTCCCATCATAGAATCAAATAATTCTTTATTCTGGCTTCGGAAATCAGCCTTTGATTCACGAGGCTTTGATTCAATTCGAGAATTCATGACTCGATTGTCACAACACTCCTTAGATGATGCTCGTTTGCTTGATGAAGACCTTGGCTTAGATGCTCGATGCAAACTCCTTTGCTCCTCCTCATACTCATTACAAGTACGCTTATATCTTTCATATACGCACAAGGCACGAAAATGATCCATTTCCTCCTGAAGTGGATGAAACTCATGTTGTGAATGGTCGGTGATGGAACGTGTGGAACTAGAGTACTTGGTAGTAGTTCGCTTGGAACCCCTCCTTTTAAGAGGCTCGTTCTCTAAGAATTCTTGATGATATGAATGAGATGCAACTCCACGAGGCATGGTTAAGTGACCTGCAAAATTGGTTAGCAGAGAAGAGAAATTTCTCACAACACACAAGCTCACGTGTATGCACTCGTCACTCGTGTTTTCACTCTAATTTGTCCCTCAAGTAGTCCTCACCAAAGATTTTCTCACAGCTCCTTGCAAACCTTGAAGAAAGTAGAATTCTCCAAGTGCTCAAGTGTAGCTCAAAAACAAGTTCACGTTAGAATTTGAGGTTCATAAGAGTAGAGATTTGCTTGGAAAACAAAATTAAGACACTAAGAATGGAGTGGTAGAATATATTCAAGAATAAAAACTAGAAAAAGAATGGGCACAAAAGCTACAAAAATTAAGAAGGACACTCAAAAGCTCTAGCCGACGAGGAGGATGGTCCTTTTGCTTTGCTTGATTTTCTTGGGATGTTTACCCCTGTCCTAACCGACTCAAAGCTAAAACTAGAACCTACTTGGACACTTGAAAACACAATAAAGCTGACTGGGACAAATTGAGTGCTAGTGTCGGTTTCTGGTCAGCACAAGGAATGGTATAGTATCGGTTTGGAATTGGCAGCTTTGGTACCAGCTGATACGAATCCCGTTGGTGAGAAGATTCGCGAACCAAGATCGCTTGTTGGATTTGACGTCGGGTGCAAGAAACGGTGGCAGCGGAAACCCTACGACCCCTCTAATCCCCGTGACTACGAACTTGTTGATACTATCTCAACCCGTAATCAAACGAATTAGTGAACCTCAGGCAAGTGTAGAAGGCGCCACAATTCAAGTGCGATTCTTGAATTGATAAGCCGAACAAGAACACTAAAGTATAACTCTAAGTTGTTCAAGGGTTGCTCGAAAGCTATGGAGAAAACTCTCTCAATATTTTTATCATAAAAGTCTGTCTCCCTTTTAATGACGTAATGTGGTGCCTTATATAGGCTACAAGTAAAACCCTAATCTAGTAAGGAAAAGGAACTAACTAATGACTCACCAATCACAATCACAATTAAGGCTAACTAATGGTCAGCTTATAAAGCTGGCCCAACATAACCCAATAAAAGCTAATTCACCAACTTAAATAATAGTGAGTCTAGACTCTATAAATCGGATCCAACTCAACATGAGGTCATGGTCCGAACTTATTCCTACCAAATAAAATAGAAATCTAAAAAATAAACTACTAAACTATTACTAAAAGATTCATTCTCTTGCAGCCCGAAACATGGCCCATAAGCGGCCCATATTTCATATCACAAACATTTTAGCAAGGTTGGTGGACCAACAAGGTCAAATACCTGTGAATCAACCCCAGAACCCTGAAATAGGAGAAGATCGGGCTCTTGAGAGGTTTCAGAAGTTTGCTCCTCCGAAATTCCTTGGAGGGTCTGATCCGGATGTAGCTGAACAGTAGCTGGAGGCCATGATCAACATCTTTGCAGCTTTAAACTACACTGAGCAAAGACAAGTGAACTTTGCTGTATTTCAATTTGAAGGACCGGTCCGAGCATGGTGGAATGTGATTAAAGCAAAGTGGGAAAGAGAACGGACTGTATGGACATGGGCGAACTTTATAAGAGAATTTATCGAGAAATACCTCTCACCTTTAGTCCAAGAAAGGAGGACGGATGAATTTATCAGGCTACGCCAGGGAACCTTGAGTGTGGCTGAATATGAAATGAAATTTACTAAACTATCCAAGTTCGCTTCCGAATTAGTGGCCACGGAATAGAGAAGAGTGAGACGGTTTATACAGGGATTGAATTTGGAAATTCAAGAAGCTCTAGCGGCGGTTCAGGTTAATACGTTTGCGGAGGCCCTTGAGAAAGCCCAACGAATTGAGAACGCAAAGGCACAGGTAAAAGCATCCCAAACTCGAAAAAGAGGTGCAGCTGGTAGTGTGATTGAGGAACCTAGTGAAACAATAGCACCTTCTAAAGTGCAGAAAATGAACCCGTTACCCGGCCCACCATGGACATTAGGGGCGGTAGATGAAAGGTCTACAAAAGAAAGCCAAATCGGACATAAGGAGATTTCTCAAGAAAGCCAAAAGATGGCTTCTCACTTGACTTGTGGCTACTGTGGAAAAACCAATCACACCGAGAATGATTGTTGCCGGAAAGGGCGGAAGTGTTTGATTTGCGGAAGCGGTGACCACCAGGTTAGCAACTGTCCGAGAAAACAGTCACGTGAAAGTAGTGCTCAGCAACTGGAGGGCACTAAATCAAAACAAGCGAATGAAAGAGGGAACCGAACAAGTGTACCGGCAAAAGTATATGCTTTAGATAACCAACAAGTTCCGGACTCGTCTGAGGTAAATGAAGGTAAAAAATTTCGAGAACGAAATTTCTTAAGGGGGAGAGAGTGTGAGAACCCTAAAAATATCACATTTTCTCCGCATTTGTTTATTCTCACTTCCTTTTTAAAATGAAAATTTGCTAACCAAGTTTTCTAAGAAAGGTTTTCATTCTAAATGTGAGCGTGTGGTTGTGTATATTGAGTGTATTTGCGCGTGATTATATATATATCTTTATTGGGAGTACGGACGAACGCGGCGTGTGAGTTTGGAAAAGAAATTTCTGTTGAAAATGTTTGGTACCAAATCCGGCCGCAAATTCGGCCAGATCTTGGTCGGATTGTTGGCTGGATTGTTTGAGGGTTTTGAAAAAAAATTGGTTTCGCCTTTGCCCTGTATCCGGCTAGAAACCGGCCGGATTGTGACGTGTCGCAGGCGGCCACCAACTTCGACCGCCTGTTTCCTTCCATTTTATACTATTTTTTGGCTCAAAATATCATCATTTCTTCCTTAGCTCAGCCGTGCACCATAGAGAGAAGAAAGAAAGTTCTTCATTTCCTAAATTCAATTTTCACTCAAATCTTGAGATTTCACCATTGCATTTTCAAACTACTCCGTAGGGTTAAAGGTGATGGTGGAGTTGTTTTTGGAAGGGAAGCTTTAAGTCCCTACCTTTCTTGAGTTATAAGGTGAGTTGCTAAGAAAGTTCCTTTTTTGTTTTAATAATGGTATATTGGTGGATTGTAAAGGTGAAAGATGCTATATTGTGGTTGGTTTCATGAATTTAAATGGAGTTTGTCCAATTTTTGATTTATTGGGAATTTCTCTAATTTAATACGATAATCATGGATTGGCCTTGGATTGATGGATTGAGATGGTGTTAAATGGAACTTGTATGTGTTAATTGCGGAAAATTTTTGCTTGTGGGGATAAATTCCGGTTCTAGGGTTTTGATTTGGGGGTTTTCATATGGTTGGCTTTTAAACTTCTAATTAGCTTTGATTGAAGGATATTGTGGCCTAATTGGATGTATTTTATTGCTTGTTAACCGTATGTGTGATTGTGGTTAAATTGCTGTGAGAATTGGTTTTGGATTGTAGGGTGAAAGTGAAGAATTTAAGGGGAAATGCCGTTCGTTTATTCTCTTGTAATGTGAGTGAGTTAAAGTGGTTTTGGAAATGTGTTTTGTGTCAAGTTGGGCATATTTCATGGAAAACAACATTGGTGCTCTCGAAGGGTGTTTGAGAAGCTACTTTCTATTTGAACTCCTATATTTCCGCTTGGTGAATATCATGACCGTTTTACCATTTTTAAACATGATACCTCTTCAATTTGAAATTCCAAATGTTTACTTACTCCTTCCCAAAATAAAGAGATATGAATTAAGGTATTTTGTCCTCCTTCTCACGTGATTTTCATCACGACAATTGTATATAATGTTTACTTGATTATAAGTTGATTTTGAGTCACATCAACGATTCAGAAAGAATATTTCCTTAGCCTATCTATTTGGGTACTGATTGTCTTTGGTCCAAGTGTTTTCCGTTGGAAATTTTATAACCCTTTTGAGTTTAGTTTTGCGTTTGGTTTATGAAACCCTAGTTATTTCCGCCCACAGGTCCAAATACCCTCTTTTCACTTGAAAGTCATCTTTATACGTTCTACTCGTAGTTAGTCGGATTTTCTTCGATTTCACCTAGTTGTTTTGCTAGATGCACTGTAATATTCTCTCTTGCTTAATCTTAGGTTTCATCGGTGACTGAGGTTATTATCCAGAGGGATATTTTGGACGTTATTTTGCGTAAATTGGTGAGTGTTCCTTGTGTGTTATACTTTCCTTGACTTCATGGCTTGTTGTAATTGTTGATAATGTGTTAAGTGCTCTTAATGCTTGCCAAAACGAGTTTTCTAGGCGAGTGTGTACTTTATCGCACTCGACCTAAATGAATGTGAAATTTTCAATGATTCAATGATTGAAACGTTACTTGTGCATGAATGTAAGCCTTTTGGCTGAACTGGGCCCTGCCCTTCGTTACTGATCGATTCGAGCCAGAAGCGGACTCGGTCGGGCGATTTGGTGACCCTGAGTGAATGTTTGATATACTCGAGTATTACCTTGTAGTTTGGTGGAGCCTGGCCAACGTCCAGGAGGGGGTGAATGAAATGAATGAACGAATGTCAATGCAAATGAGGGGTTTTACTTACAAAAATGCATTTTCAAATGATTGGAGGAATAAGGGAATGAAAGGAGAATGAATGAATGGCTCCCTGTGAGCACGTATCCTTTTAATGAATGTGTTATTATCGCTTTGCATTGTAAATGTTTCTTGAATTATTGGTTATCTACGGTTAATGCATTGGCTGTATTGTTTGATTATGTGTTCGGAACCTCACTAAGTTTTTAGCTCATCCCTTTAGTTGTTTTCCTTAACAGGGGAAGGCGAGGCAGAACGGGAGCTTTGTGTAGACTAGCTTAGTCTAGATCTCTGAATTTTGTAATGGTTCTCGCCCTAGTGCTTGGCACGGGTTGGATGTATGACGAATTGAGTACCTTTGTATATTCGATATTTGTACTCCCTTTTGAGATAGAAATGTATATAAGTTTCGCTTTAAGTTTTGGATTGTTGCTATATTTATTCTTGTGGTTTTATTCCGATTTTAATTGAGGACTGAAGTGAACGACTGAGTCCCGGCGAGAGTTGGGTAGGCGGTCCGCCAAACCCTTTGGTTCGCCTTAGGGTGAGGTGGGGCTGTCACAGTTGGTATCAGAGCCTGTTTCGCATGGTCTCTGCGCGGAGTGAGCCTGGACTAAGTGGTGAATAGGTATGAAGGACTAAGTGCTCGTTCGAGCATAAGCTATGAATTATGACTGTGATAGGCCTTAAATCTTTCTCGTGGTATCTGAGGATCATAGATAGGTACGTCAGGTAGGAATTTCGATTGTAAATAGTTTACTCTTGGGACTGGCCAGCTCGAGATGTGAATTATCTTATTTTGAATTCTCGTGCCCGAGTACTCCAGAGTTTAGGCGATGCTAAGTACTTGAGACTTGCATTTTGGGAATATGAATAGGCTTCGTTTGGCTAGAATGAGTACAAGAGGTCAACGGACGTTTAGTTGGATAGAAAGTGACGTGCGAGACCGGACGGGGTAATTTTACCTGAAACTGGGACGATATCACCTTTTCTTTTGATTTGCCCTTGTATTGTTACTACATGACTTTTGTTTGTGGTATGTTAATACCTACGTGTGTAATCGTGACTGCCTTTGAGTATCTGACTAACTTGATATGTCTCTTTGTGTATATGTTGTATCATGTCGTGTATATGTTTGTTTGTATAATTGGTGTGTTAGAATTTGTTATTTTAGTTAATTTACTTCGTTTATTTATTAAATTACCTTTTGGAAAGAAAAGAAAAGAGAGAGGGAAAAAAATATGGAGGGGAGACGTAGTCGTGGATGTGGTCTTGGCCGTGGAGCTAAGCGAGCCCAAGAGCCAAGAGAAGAAAGGGAAACAATAGCTGAACAAGAGCAAGGACTGAGAGTTGAAGCCGGGGACCAAATGGCGACGGCAATTCAACAAATAACAAACATTTTAGCAAGGTTGGTGGACCAACAAGGTCAAATACCTGTGAATCAACCCTAGAACCCTGAAATAGGAGAAGATCGGGCTCTTGAGAGGTTTCAGAAGTTTGCTCCTCCGAAATTCCTTGGAGGGTCTGATCCGGATGTAGCTGAACAGTGGCTGGAGGCCATGATCAACATCTTTGCAACTTTAAACTACACTGAGCAAAGACAAGTGAACTTTGCTGTATTTCAATTTGAAGGACCGGTCCGAGCATGGTGGAATGTGATTAAAGCAAAGTGGGAAAGAGAACGGACTGTATGGACATGGGCGAACTTTATAAGAGAATTTAACGAGAAATACCTCTCACCTTTAGTCCAAGAAAGGAGGGAGGATGAATTTATTAGGCTACGCCAGGGAACCCTGAGTGTGGCTAAATTTGAAACGAAATTTACTAAACTATCCAAGTTCGCTTCCGAATTAGTGGCCACGGAACAGAGAAGAGTGAGACGGTTTATACAGGAATTGAATTTGGAAATTCAAGAAGCTCTAGCGGCGGTTCAGGTTAATACGTTTGCGGAGGCCCTTGAGAAAGCCCAACAAATTGAGAATGCAAAGGCACAGGTAAAAGCATCCCAAACTCGAAAAAGAGGTGCAGCTGGTAGTGTGATTGAGGAACCTAGTGAAACGATAGCACCTTCTAAAGTGCAGAAAATGAACCCGTTACCCCGCCCACCATGGACATTTGGGGCGGTAGATAAAAGGTCTGCAAAAGGAAGCCAAATTGGACATGAGGAGATTTCTCAAGAAAGCCAAAAGATGGCTTCTCACTTGACTTGTGGCTACTGTGGAAAGACCAATCACACCGAGAATGATTGTTGCCGGAAAGGGCGGAAGTGTTTGATTTGCGGAAGTGGTGACCACCAGGTTAGCAACTGTCCGAGAAAACAGTCACGTGAAAGTAGTGCTCAGCAACTGGAGGGCACTAAATCAAAACAAGCGAATGAAAGAGGGAACCGAACAAGTGTACCGGCAAAAGTATATGCTTTAGATAACCAACAAGTTCCGGACTCGTCTGAGGCAAATGAAGGTAAAAAATTTAGAGAACGAAATTTCTTAAGGGGGAGAGAGTGTGAGGACCCTAAAAATATCACATTTTCGCCGCATTTGTTTATTCTCACTTCCTTTTTAAAATGAAAATTTGCTAACCAAGTTTTCTAAGAAAGGTTTTCATTCTAAATGTGAGCGTGTGGTTGTGTATATTGAGTGTATTTGCGCGAGATTATATATATATCCTTATTGGGAGTACGGACGAACGCGGCGTGTGAGTTTGGAAAAGAAATTTCTGTTGAAAATGCTTGGTACCAAATCCGGCCGCAAATCCGGCCAGATCTTGGTCGGATTATTGGCTGGATTGTTTGAGGGTTTTGAAAAAAAATTGGTTTCGCCTCTGCCCTGTATCCGGCCGGATTGTGACGTGTCACAGGCGGCCACCAACTTTGACAGCCTGTTTCCTTCCTTTTTTATACTGTTTTTTGGCCCAAAATATCTTCATTTCTTCCTTAGCTCAACCGTGCACCATAGAGAGAAGAAAGAAATCTCTTCATTTCCTAACTTCAATTTTCACTCAAATCTTGAGATTTCACTGTTGGATTTTCAAACTACTCCGTACAAGGGCTAGCTAAGAAGGGTTAAGAGGTGATAGTGGAGTTGTTTTTGGAAGGGAAGCTTTAAGTTCCTACCTTTCTTGAGTTATAAGGTGAGTTGCTAAGAAAATTCCTTTTTTGTTTTAATAATGGTATATTGGTGGATTGTAAAGGTTAAAGATGCTATTTTGTGGTTGGTTTCATGATTTTAAGTGGAGTTTGTCCAATTTCTGATTTATTGGAAAATTTTAATCATGGATTTTATATGATAATCATGGATTGGCCTTGGATTGATGGATTGAGATGGTGTTAAATGGAACTTGTATGCGTTAATTGCGATTGTTTGCGAAAAATTTTCGCTTGTGGGGATAAATTCCGGTTCTAGGGTTTTGATTTGGGGGTTTTCATATGGTTGGCTTTTAAACTTCTAATTAGTTTTGATTGAAGGATATTGTGGCCTAATTGGATGTATTTTATTGCTTGTTAACCGTATGTGTGATTGTGGTTAAATTGCTATGAGAATTGGTTTTGGATTGTAGGGTGAAAGTGAAGAATTTAAGGGGAAATGCCGTCCGTTTATTTTCTTGTAATGTGAGTGAGTTAAAGTGGTTTTTGAAATGTGTTTTGTGTCAAGTTGGGCGTATTTCACGGAAAACTACATTGGTGCTCTCGAAGGGTGTTCGAGAAGCTATTTTCTATTTGAACTCCTATATTTCCGCTTGGTGAATATCATGACCGTTCTACCATTTTAAAACATGATACCTCTTCAATTTGAAAGTCCAAATGTTTACTTACTCCTTCCCAAAATAAAGCGATATGAATTAGGGTTTTCTCGGCTACGAGAAAACTACTTTCAAGTGAGGTTTTAAATGTGAAATTAAGGTATTTTGTCGTCCTTCTCACGTGATTTTCATCACGACATTTGTATATAATGTTTACTTGATTATAAGTTGATTTTGAGTCACATCAACAATTCAGAAAGAATATTTCCTTAGCCTATCTATTTGGATACTGATTGTCTTTGGTCCAAGTGTTTTTCGTTGGAAATTTTATAACCCTTTTGATTTTAGTTTTGCGTTTGTGTGAGAACCCGTATTTTTTCCCATTTTCTAGGTTTTATTATTTTCCGTGGCTTGTTTTCTGCATTTTCGTGATTAGAAAAATTGCTAGATGAATTTAAGGAGCAGATATAATTTTTAGATGATTTTTCTCGTATCGAATAGGTTTTGAGAAATTAAGAGCGTATACTGGACGTGGGACCCACTAGTGCAAAAAGTTCGGAAAAATTTGGTCAACTAGGTTAAGTTTTGGATACTGGAATTAATTTACCGGATGTTAAGAGATAAGTAGAGGGTGCTAAGTGGATTGGTATAAGAGAGACAAGGTAGGTAAGTATTTATTAAAAGGTGACAAGTGTCACTTGGCTATTGGTTGGACCATTTGACTACTATTGCATGTCTTACCAATTGACTTAAATATCTTAAAAATTCACCAAAAATCCCTCATTCTTCTCTTCCTCTTGGCCGAATCTCTTGAGCAAGGAAAGAAAGAAAACCTCTTCAATTTCTTGATTCCATCTTGCTCCAAATCACTAAACCAACCATTTAAACTCGTCTTTGTTCCATAAAACCTCTTCAACTAGTGTTAGTGAGTTGATTTGTGGAGTTATTTGGAAAGTTAAGGTGACCAATTGCTCTCTCTCTCTTGTTTCTAAGGTGAGTTGTGAAGAATCACTCTCTTCCCTTAATTGATGCTTAAATCATGCTTAGTGGTAGTATGAGATGCAAGTTTATGGATTATTTCTTGATTTGTGGTTGAAGTGATGAAGTTTTATTATTTTTGGGGATTTTTCTGTTTTAATATAAGCATGATTGTGTGGCTATCTATGATGATTGGAAATGGTATATAATGACTCTAGGAGGTGGAAAAAGTGATTAATTGCAACCAATTTCTGGTTTGGAAGAAATTTCAGAAAATTAGGGTTCTTGTGGGAGCATTCTGCCCGAATTTTTAGCTCCTAGTTAGAGGCCGAATTGGCCTTGGCTTAAAACATGAAACTTGTAGGGAATGACATTTTAGAGGTGCCTACAAAATTTCAGGTCAATCGGAGTAGTGTAGAATGAGAAAAGTCGAAATTACTATTGCTGTTCTGGTTTTACCCGAATGTAAGAATTGCGCCTGTAATTGGTTTTTTTGGCTGGAATTGCTTCCGAATTGGTTGTTGAGGTCTTCTGATAAAATGTAGCCCTGTTTCTTAGCTTTCAGCAGGCTTTGAAATTTCTGGATTTGGACTTGGAGAGCCTGAGTTATGATGTTTCCGCTAGAATGCATTTTGGTGAATCTGTTTTACATTTTTGATGTAGTATCTTGCATTTTTGACCTATTTGCACTCAAAACTGGGTTGAGTGACCTTCTGTGATGTTGTAGCCCTGTCTTTTAGCTTCAAATTGGTGGATCGTACACCTTCATCCGATAATCGTAGTGAAATTGGTGCCATTACCGCAAAACGAGGAAAAAAACTGTTTTTTTTCAGGGCCAAAGCTAATTGCATTTCTGAATTTTCTGGTTTCCTCTATTGTTTGTGTATGCTTAGGGAACCCTATTTTGGTAGTATGTAGAATTGGTTTATGACTTATAATCGAGTCTTATTGTGTTTATTTGAATAGTTTAGGGCTTGACTTTCATATTCGGTCATTTCCTAGCTAAATTTTGTACTTGAATGCCATTAAGCCTAGTGAACGGCTTTTGGGAATGAGATTATTTTTGTACGAGATGTTGGGACTGATGTTGAGGGAACATAGATGAAGCCATGTATGGCTGGAAAATCAGATAAAACAAGGGAATATGCTGCCGAAATTTTTCTTTGAAGGCTAGTTGGATTTACTTGTGATTTGAACGAAGGGCTTTTGGGTTGTTTGAGCCTAGGTCTTCATGTTACCTTTTCGTTACCAAAAATCATGTTTTGTACCCTTGCTTTAGTAATTATTTGGCAAGGCATACGACTGGTAGTCGAGCCTCACATGTGCATTCTGTATACTCGATTTTGAAAGTGGAACCTTCAATTGTTTTCCTTGGATTATTTTAGGGTTTCTTCGTGATTAAAGCTCTCTTTTGGGAGGTATCTGCACTTACCCTGGTGAGTGTACTACTCACTTGTGTGTTACTATATGGCTTTGAATGTAAATTGCTTGAAGTGAATTGAATGTGACTTGATTGAAGTGAAAGTGTACTTTATCACTCTCACTTATATGCCTTATATCATTGTTGTCATGTTAATGGGATGTTACATGAAATGTTACATGAAATGAAAGTACTTGACTTGGTATCGATTGGACGAGTATCCAACAACTATAAATGTTATCATTGATCTCAACCCCATTGGTAGTTGATTGAATCGAGCCGGCGAGGGCTTGGTCGTGCCAATTAATGAACCTTGGGTAAAGTTATATGGAATCTTGTAGTATGCGAGACTCTCGATTCTGGTATACTCGAGTAATACCAAAGTGCAAGTGTTTGGATTTCGGGCCGGTAGGGGGATGTTAGGTGGAAGGAGTGGAAGTAAAGTGGAGTCTACGGTTGGTTACTTTGAACATTGACGGAGAGTCAATGACGTCCGATCAAGAAATGCAAACGAGGAAAGGGCTCTTGAGAGCCATCCGTATCCTTTTATCACCATATTTGACGTGTACCTTTTGCTTATTTTACTATATTGAATGAAAACTTGATGCTTATATGCACTTGGTTGCGTAAGTGATAGTATCTCACTGGGCAATTAGCTCACACCGTTCCTTTTATTTTCCTTACAAGAATATGACTCTTTTTGGAATGAATCTTGATAGATGGTTGCCGAATGAACTAGAAGTATATCTCTTTTGTATTGTATATGAAGTGAAACCCTAAATGTATCTTTAGGGCCGTTTTCACTTTCAATTTGGCAAACCGTGTATATATTAACTTTTGAAAACTTTTGTATGTCACTTTGGATTGTAATTGCTAAAGTTCAAGATGTGAATGTTTGTTTGATATTTGGTTGCGTTCTGACGGGTCGGTTACTATTTATGGCCGACTCCGAATTTCATTTTTTTTTGTTTTGGGTTATTTTGCCCTTTTGCCTTGTTTACGCGCGTTATAAGTTCCGGAACGCAATAGATCGCTCTAAACTGCACCGTTAGTCCTGGCGAGAGTTGGGTAGGCAGTCCGCTAACCCCTTTGGTTCGCCTTAGGGGAAGGTGGGGCCGTCACAGTTTTGGTTTATGAAACCCTAGTTATTTCCGTCCACAGATCCAAATACCCTCTTTTCACTTGAAAGTCATCTTTATACGTTCTACTCGTAGTTAGTCGGATTTTCTTCGATTTCACCTAGTTGATTTGCTAGATGCACTGTAATATTCTCTCTTGCTTAATCTTAAGTTTCATCGGTGACTGAGGTTATTATCCGGAGGGATATTTTGGACGTTATTTTGCGTAAATTGGTGAGTGTTCCTTGTTTGTTATACTTTCCTTGACTTCATGGCTTGTTGTAATTGTTGATAATGTGTTAAGTGCTCTTAATGCTTGCCAAAACGAGTTTTCTAGGCGAGTGTTTGCTTTATCGCACTCGACCTAAATGAATGTGAAATTTTCAATGATTCAATGATTGAAACGTTACTTGTGCATGAATGTAAGCCTTTTGGATGAACTGGGCCCTGCCCTTCGTTACTGATCGACTCGAGCCAGACGCGGACTCGGTCGGGCGATTTGGTGACCCTGGTGAATGTTTGGTATACTCGAGTATTACCTTGTAGTTTGGTGGAGCCTGACCAACGTCCAGGAGGGGGTGAATGAAATGAATGAACGAATGTCAATGCAAATGAGGGGTTTTACTTACAAAAATGCATTTTCAAATGATTGGAGGAATAAGGGAATGAAAGGAGAATGAATGAATGACTCCCTGTGAGCACGTATCCTTTTAATGAATGTGTTATTATCACTTTTCATTGTAAATGTTTCTTGAATTGTTGGTTACTATGGTTAATACATTGGCTTTATTGTTTGATTATGTGTTCGGAACCTCACTGAGTTTTTAGTCATCCCTTTAGTTGTTTTCCTTAACAGGGGACGGCGAGCCAGAACGGGAGCTTTATGTAGACTAGCTTAGTCTAGATCTCTGAATTTTGTAATGGCTTCTTGCCCTAGTGCTTGGCACGGGATGGATGTATGACGAATTGAGAACCTTTGTATATTCATATTTGTACTCCCTTTTGAGATAGAAATGTATATAAGTTTCGCTTTAAGTTTTGGATTGTTGCTATATTTATTCCTGTGGTTTTATTCGATTTTAATTGAGGACTGAAGTGAACGACTGAGTCCGGCGAGAGTTGGGTAGGCGGTCCGCCAAACCCTTTAGTTCGCCTTAGGGGGAGGTGGGGCTGTCACAGTTGGTATCAGAGCCTGTTTCACGTGGTCTCTGCGCTAAGTGCGCCTGGACTAAGTGGTGAATAAGTATGAAGAACTAAGTGCTCGTTCGAGCATAAGCTATGAATTGTGAATGTTATAGGTCCTTAAATCTTTCTCGTGGTATCTGAGGATCACAGATAGGTACGTCGGTAGGAATTTCGATTATAGATAGTTTACTCTTGGGACTGGCCAGCTCGAGTGTGAATTATTTTATTTCGGATTCTTGCCCGAGTACTTAGAGTTGAGGCGATGCTAAGTACTTGAGACTTGCATTTTGGGAACATGAATAGGCTTCGTTTGGCTAGAATGAGTACAAGAGTTCAACGGACGTCTAGTTGGATAGAAAGTGACGTGAGAGACCGGACGGGGTAATTTTACCTGAAACTGGGACGATATCACCTTTTCTTTTGATTTGCCCTTGTATTTTTGCTACATGACTTTTGTTTGTGATATGTTAATACCTACGTGTGTAATCGTGACTGCTTTTGAGTATCTGACAACTTGGTGTCTCTTTGTGTATATGTTGTATCATGTCGTGTATATGTTTGTTTGTATAATTGGTGTGTTAGAATTTGTTATTTTAGTCAATTTACTTCGTTTATTTATTAAATTACCTTTTGGAAAGAAAAGAAAAGAGAGAGGGAAAAGAAATATGGAGGGGAGACGTAGTCGTGGACGTGGTCATGGCCGTGGAGCTAAGCGAGCCAAGAGCCAAGAGAAGAAAGGGAAACAACAGCTGAACAAGAGCAAGGACCGAGAGTTGAAGCCGGGGACCAAATGGCGACAGCAATTCAACAAATGACAAACATTTTAGCAAGGTTGGTGGACCAATAAGGTCAAATACCTGTGAATCAACCCAGAACCCTGAAATAGGAGAAGATCGGGCTCTTGAGAGGTTTCAGAAGTTTACTCCTCCGAAATTCCTTGGAGGGTCTGATCCGGATGTAGCTGAACAGTGGCTGGAGGCCATGATCAACATCTTTGCAGCTTTAAACTACACTGAGCAAAGACAAGTGAACTTTGCTGTGTTTCAATTTGAAGGACCGGCCGAGCATAGTGGAATGTGATTAAAGCAAAGTGGGAAAGAGAACGGACTTTATGGACATGGGCGAACTTTATAAGAGAATTTAACGAGAAATACCTCTCACCTTTAGTCCAAGAAAGGAGGGAGGATGAATTTATTAGGCTACGCCAGGGAACCTTGAGTGTGGCTGAATATGAAACAAAATTTACTAAACTATCCAAGTTCGCTTCCGAATTAGTGGCCACGGAACAGAGAAGACTGAGACGGTTTATACAGGGATTGAATTTGGAAATTCAAGAAGCTCTAGCGGCGGTTCAGGTTAATACGTTTACGGAGGCCCTTGAGAAAGCCCAACGAATTGAGAATGCAAAGGCACAGGTAAAAGCCTCCCAAACTCGAAAAGAGGTGCAGTTGGTAGTGTGATTGAGGAACCTAGTGAAACGATAGCACCTTCTAAAGTGCAGAAAATGAACCCGTTACCCTCACCATGGACATTAGGGGCGGTAGATGAAAGGTCTACAAAAGGAAGCCAAATCGACATGAGAAGATTTCTCAAGAAAGCCAAAAGTGGCTTCTCACTTGACTTGTGGCTACTGTGGAAAGACCAATCACACCGAGAATGATTGTTGCGGAAAGGGCGGAAGTGTTTGATTTGCGGAAGTGGTGACCACCAGGTTAGCAACTATCCGAGGAAACAGTCACGTGAAAGTAGTACTCAGCAACTGGAGGGTACTAAATCAAAACAAGCGAATGAAAGAGGGAACCGAACAAGTGTACCGGCAAAAGTATATGCTTTAGATAACCAACAAGTTCCGGACTCGTCTGAGGCAAATGAAGGTAAAAAATTTCGAGGACGAAATTTCTTAAGGGGAAGAGAGTGTGAGAACCCTAAAAATATCACATTTTCTCCGCATTTGTTTATTCTCACTTCCTTTTTAAAATGAAAATTTGCTAACCAAGTTTTCTAAGGAAAGGTTTTCATTCTAAATGTGAGCGTGTGGTTGTGTGTATTGGTGTATTTGCGCGAGATTATATATATATCTTTGTTGGGAGTACGGACGAACGTGGCGTGTGAGTTTGGAAAAGAAATTTCTGTTGAAAATGCTTGGTACCAAATCCGGCCGCAAATCCGGCTAGATCTTGGTCGGATTGTTGGCCGGATTGTTTGAGGGTTTTGAAAAAAAATTGGTTTCGCCTCTGCCCTGTATCCGGCCAGGAATCCGACCGGATTGTGACGTGTCACAGGCGGCCACCAACTTTGACAGCCTGTTTCCTTCCTTTTTTATACTGTTTTTTGGCCAAAATATCTTCATTTCTTCCTTAGCTCAGCCGTGCACCATAGAGAGAAGAAAGAAAGCTCTTCATTTCCTAACTTCAATTTTCACTCAAATCTTGAGATTTCACTGTTGGATTTTCAAACTACTCCGTACAAGGGCTAGCTAAGAAGGGTTAAAGGTGATAGTGGAGTTGTTTTTGGAAGGGAAGCTTTAAGTTCCTACCTTTCTTGAGTTATAAGGTGAGTTGCTAAGAAAATTCCTTTTTTGTTTAATAATGGTATATTGGTGGATTGTAAGGTTAAAGATGCTATTTTGTGGTTGGTTTCATGATTTTAAGTGGAGTTTGTCCAATTTCTGATTTATTGGAATTTTTCTGATTTTATATGATAATCATGGATTGGCCTTGGATTGATGGATTGAGATGGTGTTAAATGGAACTTGTATGCGTTAATTGCGATTGTTTGCGAAAAATTTTCGCTTGTGGGGATAAATTCCGGTTCTAGGGTTTTGATTTGGGGGTTTTCATATGGTTGGCTTTTAAACTTCTAATTAGTTTTGATTGAAGGATATTGTGGCCAAATTGGATGTATTTTATTGCTTGTTAACCGTATGTGTGGTTGTGGTTAAATTGCTATGAGAATTGGTTTTGGATTGTGGGGTGAAAGTGAAGAATTTAAGGGGAAATGCCGTCCGTTTATTTTCTTGTAATGTGAGTGAGTTAAAGTGGTTTTTGAAATGTGTTTTGTGTCAAGTTGGGCGTATTTCACGGAAAACTACATTGGTGCTCTCGAAGGGTGTTCGAGAAGCTATTTTCTATTTGAACTCCTATATTTCCGCTTGGTGAATATCATGACCGTTCTACCATTTTAAAACATGATACCTCTTCAATTTGAAAGTCCAAATGTTTACTTACTCCTTCCCAAAATAAAGCGATATGAATTAGGGTTTTCTCGGCTACGAGAAAACTACTTTCAAGTGAGGTTTTAAATGTGAAATTAAGGTATTTTTTCGTCCTTCTCACGTGATTTTCATCACGACATTTGTATATAATGTTTACTGTAGACACCAATTTTTTTATTTTATTGTATTTTTATTATTTTTAATTTTAGTAATAACTACTATCTACTTTTTTATTAATCCCATGATTTTTATTCTTAGGCACTTTTTAGCATTTTATAGCATTTTTATTATTATTATTATTATTATTTTATTCTAGTTTGTTATTTTTATTTTTATTGTTGCTCATTTAGTCGTTTAATTTATTTTAAGACCTTTTAGTGTTGAGATTCGTCGGAAAAAAGAAAATGGTTCAAAAAATATATATATGTTTTATTTCTTTTATATTTAAGTTTATTGTTTATTAATTGAAAAAAAGAGAGGAAAAGTCATTAATCAAACACAGGAAAAATCTTAGCTTTTTGTTTCATCTTTTGTTACTAGTTTTGTACATTTTATTCAAGTTTTTTGCTTAAATTGTTATTTTGTGTTATTGTTGTTTAATTAAGTGATTAAAAAAAAAAGGAAAAAGTCCACGTTTTTTGTTTCGGCTGCAGCAGAAAGGAATTGTAGCTGCATTTCTCGGCTATTTGCCTTGGGTTTTGGCTCCGTTCGATAGTCATAGTACAAATCATCTGGCTTAATCTGGAAATCTCAATGGTTGAGTATCAAGAACCATCAGATAGTTCCCCAAAATGCGGCTGGCTTCATCCAAACCATCGTTGAGAGGGTTTAGTTTCTGGGGCCATATAAAAGGAAAGAGAGACGGCAAGAAAGGGGAGGCTTTTGACGGCTGGTTGAGTGAGGAAATTAGAAAAAAAAACCAGAGAGGGGGGAGACGGCTGAGTTTGAGAGAAACCAGGAGAACCGAGGGTTTGGGATAGAAAGGGAAGGATAAGGAGTGTGGCGGCTAAGTAGAGAGTGAAACTTGGAAAGCGGAGAACTTCGAAGGTAGAGAAGAGAGGGACTGAGAGTTAGGACTGAAAGTGGAAGCTACGGGCTAGGATCTGAAGAGAAGAAACCAAGCACGAGGAAACCAAGAAAGGAGGAGCGACTTCATCAGCGTTAAAAGTTCCTGCAACAATCAATTCTTGGGTTTTCGTTTCCAGAAACAACATGTTGTCTTGAGGTAAACCCGTTTTGTTTCGTATCATTTCAACATAATCCTGTGAAGGTTTGAGTTCACCACGTCTGTTTCTTGTTCTTTCCTTGTACATGCATCTGTTAGTTCATCTGTCTATGGTTTCTGATACTCTTGAGAAATTCGTGAGCATTTGAAAGCTTTATGGTAATTGCATGTTCAATGATTAGATGATTTGGCTAAAAAAGCAGTAACTTTCGATGAATCTAATTTCAATTGGCCGCAAGCTTCTTCCTTTTCTGCATTTTCTGTGATTAGCGACATGGCTAGATCTTCTGGAAATAGGCAATGTTATTTGGGTAATGTGATCACAAATGGGCTGAAACCATTACAGTGGGTTTTGTTTACTGTGGGGTTTGTCTGAGTTTTTTTCGCATGAGTAGACTTGGGTTGGATGAATTTGCTGCAGATGGTTTTTGTGGTGTGTTGTAAATGTCAACTGCTTAATTGTTGCTGGAAATTAGGAGAAGATGTTTGATTCAGATTTTTTATTATAGCAAAGAGACCACTTGCGCATTCTGCAGAAAAAACCCGGAAATCGATTGTTTTTCCATGTGCCATTGGTTTTCCGTTTACTTGCAATGACTGCTTCTGCAGTAGGATTGTTTTAGTGTAGTTATTGATTTTGGGTAATTAAAGTGTGTTTGGTTTTGAATTCAGAAAAGTCCTCGAACAAGTTGTAAGTTTGATAGCAGAAAAATCACAGCAAACAAACCTCGTGAATTATTTCTAATTTTGCTAGTTTCATCATCGGTAGATTTCCTTTGCTTGCACGTTTAATTGTGTGCTCGATGCTTGTTTTATGGAAGTTATGGTTTCAAAGTATGTTTAAATCCTAGCAAAACCTTTTTCGGTGCTAGCAAGCTGCAAAGTTTTAAAACCCAGAAACCAGCAATAGGAAAGCAAAGTTTGGACCATACTGCATTTCTTTTGTGTTTTCTCATTTCTTGGCTTGGTTTCTACTGGTTGGGATGATTAGGGGATAGGCAGTCATGCTTAAGCTATGTTAAGATTTATGTTTGAAGATGTGTGTGAGTTTGATTCATGAATGATGAATTTTGTGCGATGGTCTCGGCATTCCATCCATGCGGGTATCAAGCTGCAAAAAAAATTGCAGCAGGGCAAAGGTTGCCGCACCTACTTTGCTGTTTTCCTTGTCCGTAACCATGCACTAGGCTTTAGCCTTTTCTAATCTGTTAGTTAGTCTTGTGTAGAAAGGGGGGAGTGGAAGTTTGGTGCTGAGTTTGCATATTTGGGTCTTAAACACTTGAACTATGACCAGATAATTGCTGAAAAATAAACAAACCAGGATTTGCCGAGCCATTTTCTAGCATTTTGCGCAATTTCCCTTCTATGTTTTGATTTGTTTGGATGTCGAAATCGTGTGTCTTATTGCTTAGATTAAGTTTTGGGATGTTTGGTCGAAAAGTTCTGATCAAATTCGTGTTTAAGGTTGATGTTTTGCGCGCAAAAATGGAGGTTGCAGTGATGTTTTTCTTGGTTGCAGAAGGCTTGTTTCATTCGTAAAGTTTGCATGATTTGCATGCAAAAATAGATTTCAAAAATTGCCTCTTAACCTCCTAAGCTTCCATCTATCTTACTATGGCCCAATTATGTTTTATTTTCTTGCAATTAAGTCCTAAAATAATTGTAATTGGAACCATTACTTGACCTTTTCATTACTTATGGACCTTTGAAGTTCCCAAAATATTTCAATTGGACTTGAATGATTGGTTAATGGTTGCTATTGGGTCCTTCGTAGTTTTTCTATTTTAGAAATTTGATCAATAATTTACTTCCTTTGAAATTATGCACTATTTGATTTCATTTAAGTTGCAATTGGGAGGGAATTGGTGATTGTGTTTATACTTGACTATTTAATTGGTGCATTGACCCTTTTATTGTTTTGAAGCCATTTTTCCTTCATTTGATTACCATTGCAAGGGAGGTACACTCTATCCCTTATTTTTACTTTATTTGACCCTATGTGTACTTATGTGATTTATGTGTGTAATTGCATGCCTTTTGAATTTTTTTTTATTCCATTTATTTATTTATTTGTTTTATTGACTTTAATTTTGTATATTTATTTTAGTTCAATTTTGATCATTCGAAAGGCACTTGAATGCCAAATTTGTAATAGTTAGGTATTTATTTTAATTATTTTATTTCATTTCCCCCCATTAGATTGTAGTAGGGCCTCCCCCTAATGTAATAGATAGGGATTTATTTGTTTTATTTTTGCTGTGTGTGATTTGCATACTCATGTGCTATGTGTTACCGCTTTCTTAGGACCTTGCATCTCGATATCATGATTATGTGTTATGTGTTTATGTGATATTATGTGTTTACATGCTTTTATTATATTTCACATGATTAGTTGGTTATGATTGATTGTGTGGCGTTATCACACTAGTCCAACGCTAGTTGTGATCCATCTCTCGATACCATACTAGTCCAACGCTATTGTGGTTTCCTTGTTCGATTTCTCGCTAGCCCAACGCTAGTGAGAAAGTAGAAATATGGGCTAGTCCAACGCTAGACCTTAGAAGCCCTTCGAGCGTTAGATCATAATTAGGTGATAAAATCACTTCATTTCATGCATGTTTTTACTTTTTAGGATTTTTACTATGTTGCATGACACTTTTCTTATATATATGTACATCCCTTATCCCATATTCCCTTTTGTATACATATCCCTCATTTATATTTTCCTTTATTGATCCTATGCATGAAATGTGACATTAGATTTGCATTTCATATAGGAGAATTAGAGATAGGTTAGTACATTTTGCTTGATTTTAGGGATAACCCCTTTGAGTATGGGATATGGACGAGTTTGGCTTTTCTAGCTTTAGCACGCTCGTATTCCCTCTTATTGAGTCACCGAACCTTGTGGCGACCCCCACTTTCCCCTAAGGCGAACCAGAGGGTTGGCGGGCCGTCTGCCTAGCTCTCGCCAGGACTCACGCAAGCAATCTAGTCCAAAACCTTCCGAAGAATAAACTAAATCCTCATTAACTTCAAAGATAACAACATTTATAAGTTAGCCAATCGACGGCTCTTAAACACTTCGCGCGTTACTTACAAGGATTAAAGCCATACCACACAAATACGTACATACAAGCCAGATACCAGACTTAGGGTTACATTTTTCCAGCTTCAAATGACAATCCAAAATGAAAGATACAATGCTTAACTTGGAATTCAATACAAACCGAAATTTAAATTCAAGTTGTTCAATTACATTCATAGGAAATATAAGCAGCTCAAATTCTTTCAAACTTCACAACCTGTAAGGAAAACAAACGAACGTGGGGTGAGCTAAAGCTCAGTGGTGCCCCAAAACATGCAATCAAATAAACAAATAGCAAGTATTGATTTCGATTAACGTAGACAAATAGGAAAGCGAATAACAGCACAAGGTAGGATACAGGGGCTCTCAGGAGCCATTTTCCTCGCTTGATCACCATTCATCGTAGTTGACCCTCCGTCAACTCTCACTACTTATAGTCCATGTAGATTCTCTCATTTTTACTCCTAACCCGTCACCGTACGTACCCCTGTCCCGGGCCCGAACATCGACTAAGGAAAATTTTCAAAACCAAGCTAAAATTCCAACTCAACATTCGGCTATCACAAAGGAAATTCCAGCATTTATATACCAACGTTTTTGGTTCAGTCCTTCAATATATCAAATATTTCATAGCTAAACAACTTACACAGCTGTAAATACACATTTTCCATGGATTTCTAAACCGTTAAATTCCAAAGAAAATATTCCAAAACAGGTTAAAATTTCCAAAATCAAACTGAAAATTCCTGCTCACCTCTCACGGCTATCAAGGATTTCCAGCACTTAGGTGTTTATAAATCCAACTTTTTCTCGGCTAAAACATGGTTTTAGATACTCAACTTTGTCATGCAAACATTTAGCTGGCTAATTAACATTTCTGGTTCAAAATCAACTTCGAATAACAACTACATACATCCCAAAAATCCAGAAATTTGTCCAGCTAGTCACGGATGAGCATGCATGAAGAAATTTTCTGTTTTCATTTTATTTTCTTGGTTAGCCGAGCTACTAAGCCTCATGCAAGACTTAATTACCTTATTATTAGTGAGGTAATCACATTCTCCAGTTCAAATTGTTACCAAATAAACAGATTAGTGCTGCCTTTTCATTTCAGCTACTCGGCAGTCCATGTCTTTCCAAATCAAGGTTTCTTATGCTTCTAATTTAATCATCCAATAGGCACAAATCAACATGCAAAGCCACCTAAAGAATTTACTTATCATATCCAGTTCAAAACAGGTTCGGTCAGCAGCTATAAACATCCACAAATCCAGAAATTCCTACAACTATTCTCGGATGATCTTGCATGCAGCAGGTTTTCTTGTTCATCTTTATTTTTCTGAGTTAAACCCGTTAATTAGCTACATGCAGAGCTTAATCATCTTGAAATTTACTAGTTAATCATGGTTAGAGGCTCAAAACAGTAAAATTAAACCAAATGAAGTTGCATTAATCAAGCCAAGCTCTCGGCAGAAACAAATTCCTACGCATAACAGATTTTTCTTTCCTAACCTACTCATCCGGCTGTCTAAACTCAACATGCAAGGCTATATCTAGCTTAAACCTCTTGTTTTTGGTTGGTTAAACTCATAATTAAGCTCAGATTGTCACAGGGAAGCAGAAATAAAGCTGCATCTTCAACTCAGCTACTCGGCAAAATCAGAAGCTCTTCCAGCAATTGCTTAGTCACAATCTAATTTTTTTTCTTCAGCTAAAACCTTGTATTTTGCACTTAAGTCTCACATCCACAATTGCTGAATTAATTAGCTATCATTTCCAGACCAGAAATCAGTTCGGCAACAACAATATTCATCCATAACTCCAGAATTTGTGCAACTACTCTCGAATGAGCTTGCATGTGGCAGATTCTGTTTCATTTTTATTTCCTAGCGTAATCCAGGCTAATTAACTTCATGCATGACTTTATCATCTTGTTTTCAGGTGGTTAAACACAAATACAAACTCTGATCATCCCACAATTAACGAGTTAAGGCTACAAAATCCCAGCTCAAGCTCACGGCAGTACCATTTTTTTTCCAAACCAATTTCTGGTAACTTAATCCTTTATCCAAACGTACAACTCTCACATGCATGCCTCTACACAGCCTCATCTACCCAATCAACTAGTTCAAGTCTAAATATTACCTCAACCTGGAGTTCACACGCACGGCTGGCAGCGGAAATAATTTTCCTCCCTTCAACAGCCCAGAAATTGCAGACCGCTATCTCCCTCTTGCTCTGGCTTGCGGCTGGATGAAGGAAGTTTGGCCTCAAGCTCTTCACCAGCTCACGGATGAAAGGCAGAAAGGATCGCAAGTCACTTCCTTCCCTCTCTAAGTTACGGACAGAAAGAAAAAAAACAAGAAGCTCGGCTCCCTCTTGCTCACTCTTGTCGATGGAACCGAGGCTACAGCTCTCACTCTCTCCTGCTTTTGGTCCGAAGCAGAAACTGAAATGTGGAGTGGAGTTTGGGTGCTTAGTGGTTGATATGGTTGTGTGTGGAGTCGCGGTTTTTGAAGAATGGTGAAGTGTTGAAGTGGTGAAGTGAGTGCATTGGTCGAATGAGAGGTGAGTGATCATGGTGTCCGAAAATTTGCTTGGTTTGCATGGTGATTTTGTGAGGTTGTGAGGGTAGTTTAGACATTTCACATCGCCCTGCTAATCCTCACTTAAATCCTTAATCCTAACTTAATTCCACAAATTTATCCCGAATATAAATTAAGCTCCTAATAATACACTAATCTTGCAAGGCTTGAAATATTTACGTCCCACGCATATTTAGTATACTTGTATTATTCTTATCTAAAATTTGTCGGCTTTATATTTTTAACGTGAAAATTTTTTAGTAGTATTAACGTTATTCACTGATTAGAATTAATTATTGGACTTTAAATAATTTATTTTAAGGTAGTAAAATTAATCGGTTCGAGTATCATTAATTTAGCATGAAGGAATCTAAATATTCTAACGTTTTAGATTAATCTAATTTTAAAAGTATTAATTTAATCTATCGAAACATAAAAAAAATTCATAGTTTAGTAAAATTATATTATTTTCACATAAAATTGTTTTTACGTACTTATCTGCAAACAAGTGAAAGTAATGCTAAAATTTATTAAAGAATTAAATGAAATGCAAATGAAATATGCACAGGCTTAGATATATTTTTGGGGTTCTCACATCCTCCCCTCCTTAAAATGAATTTTGTCCTCAAAATTCTTACTTTCTCAAGAGATAGGTTAGGGTATGTATATATATATATATATATTATATTCAATTAGGCACTTATTTTAACCATTTATTTGTTATAATATTTCTAATAGCAAAGCAATTAAAAATAAAGGATACTCGTAGCGTACATACAATTCGTAGCGTACATATCATTCATAGCGAAGGATCACAACCTCCAAAAATGCTATTCTAGTTTAGGGTAACTATAACCGCTATTCCTCGAGTGAGGTCAAACCCTCTTGATTTGTGAAACATTCACTACTAGGACCCCATTCATGGCCATTAGCACGAATTACTTCCATCTGGCACTTGGTCGCTCTGTAGCTGACTTAGTTAGCTGCTGAGTTCTTCCTCTTTTTAAATGCTCTAGGGCAATTCGAAATCTTGTGCTGGGTACTACCGCACCTCAGACACTTTCTTTGCTTTAACCAACACTCGGCCTCAGTGTGGTTAACCTTACCACAATATCCACAATTTCCATGAAAAGTGGCGGCCTGGCTCTTTCGAGGGTTTTCTTTATTTTCCTTCTCCAGTTCTACATTTTGGCGTAGTAGCTCAGTTTTTTCTGCATATTCTTGTTTCCATCGTCCTTCCCAGTAGTCAGCCAATTTCCTTTGAAATTCTACCTCATTTCGGAGGATGTCCATTTCCTTACGCATGTCTTCCAAAGTTGTCATCTTACTAGTTGGCTTAAATCAAATAGCTAGCCTGCCAGACAAATCATAGGATCAAAATAAGCAACTATTCATACTGGAAGCTTGAGCCGTAATGCTCTTTCATCCTTTTACTGATGGTTACTCCAAAATATAAACCTTAACTACTTTCTACTTAACCCAGCGAGTTCTTAAATGTCACCGAGATTACCATCGTTAATCACTATCACGACAAAATAAGGAAGTCTTTTCCCAAAGAAAAATTTCATGTCTTAGTGCACTGTTCAATACTTACCTTCAAAGTTGTTTAAAACAACAGTCATGATTCTTATTCGTTTGAGGAAAGCTTTTTCACGTACCTTTCGTAACCAAACTAATAACAGAATATCAAGTACACCTTTGGAAAAATTGTGGTCTATGTACATATAAATAAAATGGCTATTCGAATGGAAGACAAGAAGAAAAGAAATTGGTTCTGATCTTGATAGTTAAAATTTCTAAATGCATTCGACTTTTGATAAGAAGTTCAACATTTGTTATTTGAACGTTTGATCAAGAAAAATCATTTAACCCCACAAATCACTTTTTGAGAATAAAATGCTTTTAAGAAAATAAGCAGACATGCAGGTTCGTATATACTTAAACTTTGGTCCAAAGCCTCTACTCTTCACACCTAATCTGAGAATTAGCTTTTATACCACATAAAACTTAACTATTTACTCTCCCATTTCACGACCAATATTCATTCTTATTTATAACAGAAGTTCAAATATTCGTAAAAGTTTAAAACATGCCTATAGGGCCAATCACAAGATATATGTAAAATAATCATTAAGTTCACAAGGAAGAACCTCACTAGTTACTCAACCAGGTCAATTCATCATAATACCAGTAGATCTCATCTCCTCGTTCAGTTTCAACTTAGATCAAGTGCTAGGATCCCATTGGATTGTACAAGACTATCTATCAATCTTTCCTTCTTTTATCTGTACAACTCTTCTAACGGTTTCAAACCATTAATATCCTTTGACGAGTTAATCTTAACTTTTTCTCGTGTCTCTTTTCAAGTTCACATCGGATCAATATTTTCAAATTTAAGGCCATAAAGTTTAAAAGAACACTTTTATTTCAAACTAAACTTGTTTGTATTTTTTTTTTTTAAGTTCCATAAATCCCAAAAGCACCAGTCCTATACCACTCAAAAATTCTACATTTGTCCCAAAAGGCATTCTTTCAAGATGAAATTTGTAAATAAATGGATCTTGACCTTAAATTACAGCTTTAACAAATAGGAAAAACAAGAATGGATTTGACATTTCATTTATCTTAGGAAAATTTCCGATGCTCATAGAATTTAAGAAAATTTGGAAATTTTTACACGGTGAAAAGAGCCATTGTCAACTCTTAAATCTAATAAACGAAACTAATTAAAAACTTTTTTTTTGATATATGTATGAGTATATATGTGTGTGTATATATATATTATATTACACCAATGCATCACAATTTTAAAAACTGTACGGGTTTTTTTTTTTTTTTTTTTTTTTGGAACAAAATTTTGGCAAAACCAGGTTTAAAAATTATTTCCTTTCAACTTCAAATTTCATTTTCAAGAATCAACGTTTAAAATATTAAGCAAAATTTTGCCAATGATTTGTAAGAAAACAGAGCTAAAGGTAACTAAACATGTTCGGCCAGTAGCGATACTACCAAAAATGTTCACCGATCCTATCATCACTTTCCTATTATAATTCATCAATCTCATGAATTAACCACAATATCCCATAATCAATATATATCAAGCTCTCTTATCTTATCCACCAAGATTCACCAAAATTTTACACTATGAAGCATGGAGAATTCCCGAGGCATCTAGCCTAGTAATCAAAGTCCAAGGAATCTCTTCCATAACCCAAGCTCAATTAATCGGGAATCATTGAATTTAACCATAAACTTGTACATCTAACGAATTCAAACACCTATCTCATCCAAAACTCCAACCCTAATTATAACAAGTCTTAGATCTCCAAAGTTTACCATAGATTTTGTCACACTCGCACTAATTGAGACTTCTTAATAACCTCTTATCTCATCCACTAATTTACCTCTGTGCAGCTGCTCGTTTTTATTCTTATAATTCAATATATACTCCACTAGTTATCTCTTTGCCATCATTCACTAACCCTCAACTTTATTTTCCAATTATCTTCCACGCTTTGGGGTTTGCCTGGCCCTCTTGGCCCATAGTCTCGATCCCTTCTACCCTTTATTTCTAATTCTTACGGAGGACCAAAAATAATAAATAATTAAATAACTAGTAGATGGATAACTCTATTAAATGAATAAATATATAAATATATAAATCTAAATATGTCCAATGAAGGACAAATGGAATTTAAAACTTGAAAAGCAATCAACGCACACTTCATATTTTCACAGGAACAGTCAATAGATCAGATGACACACAAATCAAAAAAAAAATTTTTTTTTTTTTATTTTTATGAACAAGGTCATACAAAAGAGAGAACAATCAACCAAAATAAGAGCATGTCATTGCATGAGTTGATAATGAAAATAAAACTTTGCATGTGTACTACCAAACAAGTTAACAAGCCAACATGATTAGGTATAGAATTTATAGCATTCAAATATTTCAAAAGGGAACAAATATCATGCTTAACAAAATATGCAGGCCAAAGCACAAGCATCACCTCAACTATCATAGACAAAAGGTATAAAAGGTCGTGCTCCATAATCTAGCTTGCAACTGAGCGAGGGGCTTAATTCCCTTAGGTAAGGCCAACCTCATTTTGAACATTAGAGCTACATCAACTATCTTTTCAATTAAAGTTCCGCATTCCATCGAAATATCTATCCTTTAACAAGCACGAGTCACCACATACTTAACTAGGTACTACAAAAGGTAGGCCTTCCAAATTCCAAGTCATAAATGCATTCATGTTCCCAAGGCAAGAACAAGATATATCAACTCTATAGTATATCTAGTGGCAAAGATCAAGCACTAAAGGTTATCCTAAACAAATTAATCATTTATAAGCATGAAAGAAAACAATACAACAATACACAAATTATTATAACCACATAGCTAGTAGCTCAACCCTTAGTTTAGATTTAACTTATCCTTCATTAGTTTAGTCCTGGACAATCCCACTAGACCCCCCTCGTAATAACACTAATCAAATTTCCTTAGTAAATTGTAGATCTACTACGTCTAATATCAAATCAAATAATATGATCATTACTTAAGTACATCTATGGCTCTTAAGTATTCTAAATGATCTCAAACATTTCATACATTGGCTTTTTAAATAACCTATCAACTAGTTATCTTCATTCTATTGGACATTCACCCCAAATAATTCTCCAACAAAATTTAAGGAGCCACAATGCCATCGAAAATTCACCTCACATGGCAAATTCGTCAAACTCATCTCACATCAATTTTAAAAACTCTCCTCAAGGTTTAGAGCTATTCACAACTGCATAGTTCTTACTTAAACTACGATTTCGCTCAATCTCTATGTCTAAACCAATATTTTGGGTAAAAGATGGCATATATTCCACTTACCATGTGAATGACTAGCAAAATTATTCATCTTAAGTACAGAATTGCCACTAATCTTCAAGATCTCACTATTAGCTCTTCACTTTTATCTTTCAAAAGCTAAACTTGATACTTTCGGTTCTACTTTTCTAGATTTAATCTCTAGTCACATCATAATGCAATATACTAAATTCTTCCCAATTTGCAAATACACCATGGAATGAAATATCTGGTATTCGGGTACGAGAATCCGACAATAGGATAATTCAAATCTCAGGCTGGCCAGTCCCAAGAGTAACTTACCTATATTTGAGATTCCTACCCACCATACGTATCTAATATCCCCAAATATAGACTTTTGTTCCATACTTAACAAGCCAATCCCCACAGTCCGAGAACTTTTTCCCGGTTTGAGCTCTGATACCACCTGTGGCGATCCCACTTTCCCCTAAGGCGAACCAGAGGGTTGGCGGGCCGTCTGCCTAGCTCTCGCCAGGACTCACGCAAGCAATCTAGTCCAAAACCTTCCGAAGAATAAACTAAATCCTCATTAACTTCAAAGATAACAACATTTATAAGTTAGCCAATCGACGGCTCTTAAACACTTCGCGCGTTACTTACAAGGATTAAAGCCATACCACACAAATACGTACATACAAGCCAGATACCAGACTTAGGGTTACATTTTTCCAGCTTCAAATGACAATCCAAAATGAAAGATACAATGCTTAACTTGGAATTCAATACAAACCGAAATTTAAATTCAAGTTGTTCAATTACATTCATAGGAAATATAAGCAGCTCAAATTCTTTCAAACTTCACAACCTGTAAGGAAAACAAACGAACGTGGGGTGAGCTAAAGCTCAGTGGTGCCCCAAAACATGCAATCAAATAAACAAATAGCAAGTATTGATTTCGATTAACGTAGACAAATAGGAAAGCGAATAACAGCACAAGGTAGGATACAGGGGCTCTCAGGAGCCATTTTCCTCGCTTGATCACCATTCATCATAGTTGACCCTCTGTCAACTCTCACTACTTATAGTCCATGTAGATTCTCTCATTTTTACTCCTAACCCGTCACCGTACGTACCCCTGTCCCGGGCCCGAACATCGACTAAGGAAGCAGCAGACTCGAGATATACCCTTATAAAATTGGGAGCAGTATACTTGAGTATACCCTCAGGAAATTGGTCGAGAGATCCACCCAGCGACATTTCCGTAGTTGGATTCAGAAGTCGAGGGATTCACCCAACGACGCAACTACATTTTGATTCACGGATTCAGGAGAAAAATGTTTCACGCAAGTCACCACTCGAACGGCTAGTGCGATAAAGTACGCACTGCTCACTTCGATGGATCTAAACTAGTTTTGCAATTTATCACATATTGAGTCAAGAAGGCACTTTAATCAGGTAAGCATAGAACAGGCAGGGACACTCACCAAGAGTGAAGTTCAGATATCAAGTTGGAAATTGAATTCCGCGTCCTCGCAATATCCTAAAAACCAAATTTTGAAACTATAAGTTCTCTATTCAATTTTTTTAAGCTTGTACGTATTGTGGATGATCTAGTATTTTACTAGTTATCCTTCTCAAAGAAATTTCGAAAATCTACTTGGTTTGAAGCTTGACAAAAGTAGTAAAAATGTTTCTTATAGTTTTCCTTGAGATACTTTTCCTTATAAAAGGGTAACTAGTATTATTTTCTTGAAATAAGTCAACAAACCACTTGATATCAGAGCTAGAATGATACTTTGAAAGATTTCTTTAAAGTTACGGTTCATGCAAAATTTGTCATTAAAACTATTTTACCTAAAATAAAGTTTCTTGCCAAGCAAGTTTCTACGTTTTTAACTAAAGTTATTAAAAACTCGTATTTTGGAACTTTTCCTATAGTCAACTAGCCAAGAACAATTTTTAGAGAAAAGAAAGGAAGTAAAACAATGCCTAGTGTTTTAGAGCTAGAAAAATTATTTTCTATACTATTAAGGCTAGTTTAGACTAAAAGAAAATTGTTGGGTTGGCAAAATTTAGGGTAAAATACTAAATGTTGAATTTTATCATTTAATACTAGCGTAAAATATTTTTGATTAGCTTGGTCCAAATTGCTCGAATTCACAGGCTCGAAACGACTTTCACAGGTTTGATTCTATTTCGAAGTCCCATTATGGTTCAAATTTGCCAGCAAATCAAAATCACATTTTAATAGAAAATCCCTAGGGCTTCGTCAATCATTAGCCCTGGGTTTTCAATAGATACACTTCTGATCAAAATGGAATAAATGACCAAGGTTTCGTCAATCATTAGCTCTTGGTTTTGGCAAGTTCATATCACCTCACATTTGAAGCAAAATAAATATAAAGTCTTCAAGTAATTCTAGCAGTTAATTTCATAACACTTTAACACTTGTATAAAATCATTCAAATGGCCAAGGGCTTTATCAATCATTAGCCCTTAGCATCCAGCAATTAGTCCTTAAAGATATAAAGCTAACATTTCACAATAATCAAATTCCAAAAGTATCCATTTCGATGCCGATAATTTCACCAAATAAATCTGAAAAAATTCCTTTACGACTTTCCTCAATTCAGTTGAGAATTTTTTTTTCCCAGGTCCATGCCTCAACATTTTTTATTCAATTCAGCCCACAATTCAAATGTTTCACATCAACATATCTTATAAAGCTTTAAAACAACATATTCCAGGCGTTTCCAACCATTATGTTTCAAAGGAAAATTTTCAAAACCAAGCTAAAATTCCAACTCAACATTCGGCTATCACAAAGGAAATTCCAGCATTTATATACCAACGTTTTTGGTTCAGTCCTTCAATATATCAAATATTTCATAGCTAAACAACTTACACAGCTGTAAATACACATTTTCCATGGATTTCTAAACCGTTAAATTCCAAAGAAAATATTCCAAAACAGGTTAAAATTTCCAAAATCAAACTGAAAATTCCTGCTCACCTCTCACGGCTATCAAGGATTTCCAGCACTTAGGTGTTTATAAATCCAACTTTTTCTCGGCTAAAACATGGTTTTAGATACTCAACTTTGTCATGCAAACATTTAGCTGGCTAATTAACATTTCTGGTTCAAAATCAACTTCGAATAACAACTACATACATCCCAAAAATCCAGAAATTTGTCCAGCTAGTCACGGATGAGCATGCATGAAGAAATTTTCTGTTTTCATTTTATTTTCTTGGTTAGCCGAGCTACTAAGCCTCATGCAAGACTTAATTACCTTATTATTAGTGAGGTAATCACATTCTCCAGTTCAAATTGTTACCAAATAAACAGATTAGTGCTGCCTTTTCATTTCAGCTACTCGGCAGTCCATGTCTTTCCAAATCAAGGTTTCTTATGCTTCTAATTTAATCATCCAATAGGCACAAATCAACATGCAAAGCCACCTAAAGAATTTACTTATCATATCCAGTTCAAAACAGGTTCGGTCAGCAGCTATAAACATCCACAAATCCAGAAATTCCTACAACTATTCTCGGATGATCTTGCATGCAGCAGGTTTTCTTGTTCATCTTTATTTTTCTGAGTTAAACCCGTTAATTAGCTACATGCAGAGCTTAATCATCTTGAAATTTACTAGTTAATCATGGTTAGAGGCTCAAAACAGTAAAATTAAACCAAATGAAGTTGCATTAATCAAGCCAAGCTCTCGGCAGAAACAAATTCCTACGCATAACAGATTTTTCTTTCCTAACCTACTCATCCGGCTGTCTAAACTCAACATGCAAGGCTATATCTAGCTTAAACCTCTTGTTTTTGGTTGGTTAAACTCATAATTAAGCTCAGATTGTCACAGGGAAGCAGAAATAAAGCTGCATCTTCAACTCAGCTACTCGGCAAAATCAGAAGCTCTTCCAGCAATTGCTTAGTCACAATCTAATTTTTTTTCTTCAGCTAAAACCTTGTATTTTGCACTTAAGTCTCACATCCACAATTGCTGAATTAATTAGCTATCATTTCCAGACCAGAAATCAGTTCGGCAACAACAATATTCATCCATAACTCCAGAATTTGTGCAACTACTCTCGAATGAGCTTGCATGTGGCAGATTCTGTTTCATTTTTATTTCCTAGCGTAATCCAGGCTAATTAACTTCATGCATGACTTTATCATCTTGTTTTCAGGTGGTTAAACACAAATACAAACTCTGATCATCCCACAATTAACGAGTTAAGGCTACAAAATCCCAGCTCAAGCTCACGGCAGTACCATTTTTTTTCCAAACCAATTTCTGGTAACTTAATCCTTTATCCAAACGTACAACTCTCACATGCATGCCTCTACACAGCCTCATCTACCCAATCAACTAGTTCAAGTCTAAATATTACCTCAACCTGGAGTTCACACGCACGGCTGGCAGCGGAAATAATTTTCCTCCCTTCAACAGCCCAGAAATTGCAGACCGCTATCTCCCTCTTGCTCTGGCTTGCGGCTGGATGAAGGAAGTTTGGCCTCAAGCTCTTCACCAGCTCACGGATGAAAGGCAGAAAGGATCGCAAGTCACTTCCTTCCCTCTCTAAGTTACGGACAGAAAGAAAAAAAACAAGAAGCTCGGCTCCCTCTTGCTCACTCTTGTCGATGGAACCGAGGCTACAGCTCTCACTCTCTCCTGCTCTCGGTCCGAAGCAGAAACTGAAATGTGTAGTGGAGTTTGGGTGCTTAGTGGTTGATATGGTTGTGTGTGGAGTCGTGGTTTTTGAAGAATGGTGAAGTGTTGAAGTGGTGAAGTGAGTGCATTGGTCGAATGAGAGGTGAGTGATCATGGTGTCCGAAAATTTGCTTGGTTTGCATGGTGATTTTGTGAGGTTGTGAGGGTAGTTTAGACATTTCACATCGCCCTGCTAATCCTCACTTAAATCCTTAATCCTAACTTAATTCCACAAATTTATCCCGAATATAAATTAAGCTCCTAATAATACACTAATCTTGCAAGGCTTGAAATATTTACGTCCCACGCGTATTTAGTATACTTGTATTATTCTTATCTAAAATTTGTCGGCTTTATATTTTTAACGTGAAAATTTTTTAGTAGTATTAACGTTATTCACTGATTAGAATTAATTATTGGACTTTAAATAATTTATTTTAAGGTAGTAAAATTAATCGGTTCGAGTATCATTAATTTAGCATGAAGGAATCTAAATATTCTAACGTTTTAGATTAATCTAATTTTAAAAGTATTAATTTAATCTATCGAAACATAAAAAAAATTCATAGTTTAGTAAAATTATATTATTTTCACATAAAATTGTTTTTACGTACTTATCTGCAAACAAGTGAAAGTAATGCTAAAATTTATTAAAGAATTAAATGAAATGCAAATGAAATATGCACAGGCTTAGATATATTTTTGGGGTTCTCACAAACCTTAGTCCCTCGTACCCAACATGATGCACTCCTTTAAAACATGTATATTTGTATAATTATTTTATTCCTTTCCTTTTCTTAGAGTCTCATATTTTTGCATCATTCGTGACTTCTTCGAAGAGTTTTCATTGGGCGTCACAATTAATGTGATTGGCACCAATTAAGCTTTGAAGAGATATTTTGACCCCCCGATGCCCTCCTAGGTTTAGGCTTTGCATTCATATAGTACATCCAAATGTGATAAATTCTTTGGTTAAAACAAGAAAATCTTTGACTAAATCACGCAACTAGCCTTGGCTAGGTCGAAGGGGTGCCTTGGATTTTTATCATTGCATTCCCCTTCGTCAAATGTGACTCCCGAACCTTTTTCGTTGGTTTACGTAGACTAGGAGTCGTTTAAAAGGGGTTTCTTTCTACCTTTTCCTTTAAAAAATTCATTTTAGGTGACTTGGTACACCTTAATTCTATACCAAGTAGCGACTCCGATTTTTATTTCAAAAATCCTTTTAAACTATATTTTGGGTCAAATCGTCGCATTTTCAAGTCTCATTTAGGCCCTTTTTCCTTTATTCATTTTCTTTTTAAAGCAAAAATCACTTTTTCAAATCAAAAATCAAACCAAAATTCACTTTTTTCTAGAAATGCGTTATTGATTTTTATTTAAAAAATGGGGCGCGACATTTACTTGATTATAAGTTGATTTTGAGTCACATCAACAATTCAGAAAGAATATTTCCTTAGCCTATCTATTTGGATACTGATTGTCTTTGGTCCAAGTGTTTTTCGTTGGAAATTTTATAACCCTTTTGAGTTTAGTTTTGCGTTTGGTTTATGAAACCCTAGTTATTTCCGTCCACAGATCCAAATACCCTCTTTTCACTTGAAAGTCATCTTTATACGTTCTACTCGTAGTTAGTCGGATTTTCTTCGATTTCACCTAGTTGTTTTGCTAGATGCACTGTAATATTTTCTCTTGCTTAATCTTAAGTTTCATCGGTGACTGAGGTTATTATCCGGAGGGATATTTTGGACGTTATTTTGCGTAAATAGTTAAGTGTTCCTTGTTTGTTATACTTTCCTTGACTTCATGGCTTGTTGTAATTGTTGATAATGTGTTAAGTGCTCTTAATGCTTGCCAAAACGAGTTTTCTAGGCGAGTGTGTACTTTATCGCACTCGACCTAAATGAATGTGAAATTTTCAATAATTCAATGATTGAAACGTTACTTGTGCATGAATGTAAGTCTTTTGGCTGAACTGGGCCCTGCCCTTCGTTACTGATCGACTCGAGCTTGAAGCGGACTCGGTCGGGCGATTTGGTGACCCTGGGTGAATGTTTGGTATACTCGAGTATTACCTTGTAGTTTGGTGGAGCCTGGCCAACGTCCAGGAGGGAGTGAATGAAATGAATGAACGAATGTCAATGCAAATGAGGGGTTTTACTTACAAAAATGCATTTTCAAATGATTGGAGGAATAAGGGAATGAAAGGAGAATGAATGAACGAATGAATGAATGGCTCCCTGTGAGCACGTATCCTTTTAATGAATGTGTTATTATCGCTTTCCATTGTAAATGTTTCTTGAATTATTGGTTATCTATGGTTAATGCATTGGCTTTATTGTTTGATTATGTGTTCGGAACCTCACTGAGATTTTAGCTCATCCCTTTAGTTATTTCCCGTAACAGGGGAAGGAGAGTCAGAACGGGAGCTTTGTGTAGACTAACTTAGTCTAGATCTCTGAATTTTGTAATGGTTCTCGCACTAGTGCTTGGCACGGGCTGGATGTATGACGAATTGAGAACCTTTGTATATTCGATATTTGTACTCCCTTTTGAGATAGAAATGTATATAAGTTTCGCTTTAAGTTTTGGATTGTTGCTATATTTATTCCTGTGATTTTATTCCGATTTTAATTGAGGACTGAAGTGAACGACTGAGTTCCGGCGAGAGATGGGCAGGCGGTCCGCCAAATCCTTTGGTTCGCCTTAGGGGGAGGTGGGGTTGTCTCACATTCAACCCTAATCGAATGACTAGTGCGAGTACAATTACAAAATTTCTAAAAAACTAGACTAAGCTAGTCTGTACCAGTCTCACGCCTCGCTTGTATCCCCTATAAGAAAAAAAATGGCGTGGAATGAGCTAAAAGTTCAATGAGATTCCAAATAGCAAGTTGACCATTATTTAAAAGGACAAGTAAGCGAGCATAACAAGTTCATAAAAGTGAGCAATAACTCTTCAAGTAGCAAATCTCAAAATGAGCGGGTAAAGTTTTTCAAAAGAAACAATAACCCGATAAGTAATAATCATGTCAAAGGATAAGGATACGGATGGCTCTCAAGAGCCAAGTTCCCATTGCTTCACCAGAGCTTGATCAAGTAGTAGTTGACACTCCGTCAACTTTCACGTAAAGTAACCAATCCAGTAAAACACCACTTAGCTACAATCTTCGTCCACCAACCAAACCCCCTATTGGGCCCAAAATCCTCAATAAACACTAATGGTAATACTCGAGTATACCGATTAGTCGAGGAGATAACACTCCACTCGATAACACTAACTACCCAGGATTCGTTATCTAATCGACCAGACCCTTGCCGGCTCGACTCGATTAACTAGCCACAGGGTTTCTGGAATTTCAGACAAAATACAACTCATATACATGTATATCAATTCAATTGAAATCATTGAACAAGAATATATCACATTAGAGTAAGTGTGATAAAGTACACTCTTGCCCTATCAATCCACTCATATATCATGTAATCACATTGGTCAAATATTAAACACAAGTGTCAAGTTCAATCAGATATTTGGAAGCACTCACCAAAGATGTAGTGCTTCTACAGATCACGTTCAGGTATTACTCCTTGTTAGGAGTCCAAATCTGCAATAAAACATCGTTGAAGAGTTTTGAAAATCAACTAAGGTTCAAAACTTAAACGTTTCGTTTAACAAGAATCAAGTAATTGAAACTCTTTTGGAGAATATTTGTAAACTCATGCTCGCTCTTAAAACTTTGAAACTTTAGAGCGATTAAACTTTGAAATCTCCATTTGAGTCGAAGTGACGAAAAAAACGTATTTCTATTAGTCGTTACTATCATTTTCCAAGGGTACAAGTTTCGGCCGAATTTTAACTTATATACCTCTATGAAAGAAGACTTGAATACCCTAGACGATTCAAGTGAGATTAGTTCTCAAACCCTTACTCAAGTCACTAGTATCTCTACCTAGTCTCGAGTGAAAATTTGGGCAGCACGCCTTTTGTGTTTACCTATTTTTCAGCCATTTATGGCTTCATCATTCTTCTCAATTCAGTCCCAAAATCACACACAAATAACCATACCACAATAGCCTTTCAATAGGCTCAATGTTACTCAATTACAAAACAATACTAGCAAATTGACCGGAACTAATGTTTAAGACAACTATCAAAATAATAGGTTTAATGTCTCTTAGCGTTTCGGTCACAACCAAAGCTACGCTTATTAGATTGGGATACATTTTATACCATTTCGAAGCTAAGACAAAGGGTTACAACTTTCATGAAGACAACTCAACCCAGTTCACAGTTGATCCAGGTCGAATTTGCAGATTACAGAACCAGAATTTCCTTGTCAGTCTGGTTATCAGCACTGGATTCAAATGGCAATAACTCAGGCTACATAATTTTGATTGAGGCATTTTCAGATGTGTTGGAAAGCTGAAACATAGGGCTAAACTTTTTGTGCTTTGGCCAAAGGCTGATTTAATACAGATCAAAGTGAAAAACGAAGCTTGAAATGTGAAAGCTCAAAACTGCCTACGGAAAAGAACATTTAGCAGTCAAGGGTATTTCAGTCATTTCACATGCTACAGTGCTCCGATTGAGCTGAAATTCTATATAACATCATTTCCTATAACTTTTATGTTTTGACCTAAGCCTAATTCAGCCTCTAACATGGATGAATGAAACTGGTCAGAACCAGGGCAGTTCAATATTTAAAGCTGGAAATTTGATGAATTCAAGGTTTACATTCTCATTCATGTCTTGAACCACTATCCCAACTCCCTATCCCAGCTTATAGACATCATATGCTATCTAAAAAATAAGAAATACAACTGAACAACTCAAACCCTAACTCAAAAATACACCATATCCATCAAAACTACTTAAATTACCATCATTAGCCAAGAGTATAAGTTGCTATACAAACTTAAACAAGATTAAGGGAAAAAAATAGGAAGGACATCCATAATACCTCACCAAGATGCTTGCAAGAGAAATCCACCACATTTCCTTTCAAAACTTTAGCACACAAAGCTTTCTAGGTTCCTAAGTAAGTGGTTAATCGGTTTAGATTTTTGGTTTTCACTCAAACTAAGCTACAAATCAAGATGGAAATGAAGTTTTCATCTCTCTTTTTTCTTCCTTGAGTTTCGGCCACCATGGAGGATTTTGAAGGAAGAATGAAGCTCCAAGAAAGGATAAGAAGCTAAGACTTGAGTTGGTCAAAGATGGTTGGATGACTTCCAAGTGTCACCACAAGATTTCATCTTGAATTTTTTTCTTCTTTTTTCCTTTCTTTTTAGTCAAGAATTTCGGCTCTCTCTCTAGGGTAATTAGGGCTGATATTTTTGCACTAATGACAATGAAATTAAGTTAATAAAGTGGTGGTCAAGTGGTGTGTTTACTCGGTAACAAACGGTACCCGTCGGTTCACACCATTTTTCCTTAACTCACACGTACTAGGATTTTTACTTACCATTCTCTAACTTATTATTATTACTTCTAATCACTCACTTTTTCTTATCTAAAACTCACTCTTAACCACCAAGTTTAGTACACACTCCGTATTGATTACTCACACTACGAAAAGACGTAAAAACCCTAGTTTATCTTAACAATGAAGAAGAAACCCTTGGTTCTATGATTAATTGTAACTATTGGGGAAGTGAATGAGTAGTAAAGCTATTCTAAAGTAATAAATTCTAAATTAAAGGGAATTTTAAGAAAAATATAAGGGATTTTACAAGTCCTCACAATCAAATAGGTCAAGGGTTCTCAAACAAAGAAGTTAAGGTTCACCAAATGTGTAACACAGACTTCTCTTGATTCCAGAAATGCCTTAGTTCAAGATGTTCCTACTAGATGGAACTCCACATATAGGATGCTTTCCAATACACTTTATTATCACCTTGCATTTTGTCACTTACAATTAAGTGATTCAAATTTTCGGTGCTGTCCATCTCTTGAAGAATGGGGAAGAGTTAAAAAAATTTGTAGTTTTCTTCAAGTTTTCTATGAGGCAACTAATGTTTTTTCGAGGTCCAAGTATCCAACTAGTAACTTATACTTTCCTCAAATTTTTAAAATTCAATTGAAGCTATCTGAGGAGTACAATGGTTCAGATGATTTTATGAGGAGGATTGCTTCCCAAATGTTTGTGAAGTTTAACAAATATTGGTCTGAGTTCAATCTCTTGTTGGCAATTACTGTGGTATTCGACCCCCGGTATAAATTTCAGTTTATTGAATTTAGTTATAATAAGTTGTATGGTCCGGGGTCTAATGAATTAGTCAAGATTAGGAATGCACTTTTTGATGTCTATAATGAGTATGTGAAGACTTTCAACATACCCGGTGCATCATCATTCATGCTCTCGAGGCAACAATGAAGTTTATTCTCGTGAAGCCAAGGAACAAGAAGCCAACCAATCATTTGATATTTTAGAGGTATGAAAATTAACATTTTGTGACTTTATTGCGTTTTAAAATTATGATTGTTATGATGATTTTTAACTATTTTGTTTTATTATCATATCTAATATATCTCTGTTTGTAACTTATGTAGGAATTTGATCAACTTGACACCTTTCAATTTGCCTGTATTGCACAAAAAAGCCAATTACAATTGTATTTAGATAAGCCAAAAGCTAAACGATCCTTACATATTATTGTTCTTGATTATTGGAAAGCTCAACAATTTCGATTTCCAGATTTGAGTAAATTGGCAAGGGACATTCTATGTGTTCCAGTCTCAACCGTTGCTTCTGAATCTGCATTTAGTCTTGGTGGTAGAATTTTGGATCAATTTCGTAGTTTACTTTCACCCCAAATTGTTGAAGCTTTAGTTTGCACTGAGGACTGGTTATTTGGAGATAAAAGTGAAGGTAAATACAGTTTTTTTATACATATTTTAGTTTTCTGGTTTTGTTACTCATTTTTTTTCATTCTTATAATGTAGGATCTCTAAATATGAATTTGGAGGAGTCAACTCAAAATATCATGTCTTTAAATATCAACAAGGATGAGGTTGATGCAACAATAATTGAGGATTCAAATTCTAATGTTGTTAATCTCTAATCCATGATACTTAGTTGCTATGAATGTGCTTGTCATAATCAAAGCAGTCCGACTGCAGTTGGAGGTTGCTTGGAGCACAAGTTTGGCATCATTATGCATGCTATTGTTGTTGATGATGAGGGCTGAAGCATTGGTTGGCCTTGGAGCACCACTATGTTATGATTTAATATCATATGAATTGTAATGTATTGGATCTAACCTTGTATTTGGTTGGCAGCATTTTGTTTAGATTGTTCTAACTGAATTTGTTTGACTTGTGTAAAGTTGAAGTTATTAGATTTGGATGGATGATGTATTATTACATTATTTGTACTCTTATTGTGTCTTATTTTAGTTTGGAATTGATTCTGTTAAAAATTTACAATCGGTATATCAGGAAATTGAAATTGAATTTCAAGCCATTTCGGGTCGACCCGTCAACTCGCCAACCTGAAATTTTTTGGTTCGTGTCAAGTATAATGACCCGCTTCGAGTTGGCGGGTCGGGTTCGGGTCAGCTAGATTTTTGTTATACTTGAACCTCAACCCGACCCGCTAACCCAATTTGAACCCGATTGCCACCCTTAACTATTGCCAAAGTTAAACAACATATAAATTATATAAAGGAAGAAAAATCTTATTTAAAAATTAAAGAACAATTGAAAGAGATAAAAATGCAAAAAACAATTTCAGAATTAAAAAAGAAGTTTGTGCAGATATTTCGAATGCCTTTTGGGATAGAAAACAACATATGATAAATTTACCTTATGAAAAGGATTTTAATGTGAAAAATATTCCAACAAAAGCTAGACCTATACAAATGAATACTGAATTATTAGAATTTTGTAAGAAAGAAATACAAACATTAATGGATAAAGGATTAATAACACCTTCAAAATTACCTTGGAGTTGTGCAGCTTTTTATGTAATGAATCAAGCTGAAAAAGAAAGAGGAGTTCCAAGATTAGTTATTAATTATAAACCATTGAATAAAGTTTTACAATGGATTACATATCCAATTCCAAATAAAAAGGATTTATTAAATAGATTATATGATGCAAAGATATTTTCAAAATTTGATTTAAAATCAGGATATTGGCAAATAACAATAACTCCTGAAGATAGATATAAGACAGCATTCACAACACCCTTTGGTCATTATGAATGGAAAGTAATGCCATTTGGATTAAAAAACGCATCTTCAGAATTTCAAAATATAAGGAATGATATATTCAACCCTTATAGTTCATTTAGTATAGTCTATATTGATGATGTGTTAATATTTTCAGAATCATTAGAACAACATTTTAAACATCTAAATATATTTTTAAAAGTAGTTAAGAAAAATGGATTGGTAGTATTAGCATCTAAAAGAAATTATTTCAAAATAAAATAAGATTTTTAGGACATGACATAGATAAAGGAACAATAAAGCCAATAAATAGAGTTTTAGAATTTGCAAATAAATTTTCAGATGAAATAAAAGAGAAAAATCAATTGCAAAGATTTTTAGGATGTTTAAATTATATTGCAGATTTCTTTCCTAAATTAAGACATGAATGTTCCATATTATTTAATAGATTAAAGAAAAATCCTAAACCATGGTCAGAAGACCATACTCAAAAGGTTAGATATCTTAAAGAAAAAATTGAATCGTTACCATGTTTATGTCTTTCTCATCCTAAAACTTTTATGATAGTTGAAACAAATGCATCAGAATTAGGATATGGAAGAATATTAAAACAAAGACTAGATGATTTGAAAGAGGAATTAGTTAGATTTCATTCAAGAACATGGTCTGTTCCACAAAAGAATTATTCTACTATTAAAAAAGAGGTTTTATCTATAGTATTATGTATATCAAAATTTCAAGATGATTTGTACAACAAAATTTTTTTACTTAGAATAGATTGTAAATCGGTAAAAGAAGTTTTACAAAAAGATGTCCAAAATATTGTTTCAAAACAAATTTTTGCTAGATGACAAGCAATTTTATCAGTATTTGATTTTGAAATAGAATTTATCAAAGGAGAAAACAATTCTCTTCCTGATTTTTTGACAAGAGAGTTTCTACAGGGAAATGGAGCAAAGTAAGCAATTGCTCAAGGCAATTCGAAAAGGATACAATGATAAAAATAATACGAGAAAATATCTTCGTATTATTTCGAGAGATACAATACATTATGTAGTTCAAGGGGAAAAAACTAAGAGAATTCAAGTATATGATATTCCTAAATATGATGAAGTGAAGATGAGACCTTCAAACGCTATTCTTAGCATTCGAGAACAGTGCTTTGCAAAAAAAAGATTGATTGATCTCACTATATTACAAAAAGAATGGGCCAAAAGAGTTCATGGAAAAGAAGATGAGTCAATAGAAGGATATAATTATGAGATCAAAGAGAAAAAACAAAAATTGAGTTGTATTATTTGTTAAATTTTGCAGGATCATGGATTCAAAAGCAGGAAGTTCTAGACCTAAGACTCCTCAAGACTATGAGATGAGTCTTACTCCTGTAACTCAAAATAGATTTCAATTATTGCAAGATTTTCAAGCATTGACTTATAGTCAAGCTGCTCGTACTCCAACTTCTTCTCAAATAAGACCAATTTAACAAATTCCAAGAACTCTTGAAAAATCCAATGAAAATCCCTATTTCACCAAACTATTTACTCAATATATTACTTTAACTAGATTTCAAGAAGTGCCTCTTTACAATGTACTCAATTCCTTTACTCAAAGACTTTTCCCTTCAAAATGTTTTTGGCAACCAGATGACCCATCCAAAAATTTAGACTATTATGAATTGATTCTCACAGATACTCAATCTGTGGAAATTTTTCCTATTCCAGATAAAAAGAACCCAGAAATAATCAGCAGCCATTCAAAATGCATTATAAAGAAAGTTTGTTCTCCTAATGAATGGACTTCTCTTTATTCAAAAAAGTCCTTCTCAGTTAGATTGATTCCAGATGGATTTACTTATCAGGATTACAAAATGGCACGGTATCGTGCTTTTTTGTATAGACCTTTCAATCATTCATGATTTTTCACATTCAAAGAAAGTTGCAGCAGAGAATTTCCAATTTGGTTTAATCATTAGTGGCAATGGTTTGGGTCTCAAAAAGAAATTCTACCTCCAAACGTTTTAATGGGATTCCAGACCTATCTCAAAAAAGCAAAGGGGGAAGAGTATACAAGGCCAATTTTATTCCACATGAAATTCAAAATACCATGGATTTTTTGCTGAAGTTTCAAAATTCATCAAGAACTAGAAAAACCACTTCCAATGTCACTAGTCAGAGAATTCAAGATCAAATGGTGGACAAGATTCAATCAAGGATTCTGTGATAAAAGAATGTTTTAAGATTTTTAGAAACAGGAGAAAAGCTCAAATGGACAAATCCAAATCAACAGAATGCAAAAAGAGTTAGTACCCCAACAACTCCACAAAAGAAGGAAAAAGAAAAATCAAGCAGTCCAGTCTCAGAGACAATTGCAAATGATTTTTTAATGAAGAAGATGATACAAAATCTGGAAATGCTTAAAGAATATTTGAATTATTTGTAGAATCAAGACAAAAAAATGAGTCAGCTGGGTCATCGTCGGAATCTACTTTTGATCCTTTCGGTGGTCCTTGTGCTCAAGACCCGACAGATTTTTGATAAAGTTGTCGGCAAATTTCAAAAATAAGGATAAGAATCTCAAAAGCAACCAATCAAAATAAAGTGTCGGCAGAAAAAGAAAAAGAAATTCAAATAAAAGTGTCAGGAACCAAATGAAGATGAAATTAAAAAAACCTTTATAAATAGAGTTCAAAACCAGAAGAGGGGGCATAGAGTGTTTTAGCTATTCTAAGAAACTCTCTGAAAACCTCTTACTTCCCTTTAGTTTTTAAATTCCTCTGTACTCATATTTCAATATTTTAATAAAGATTTGAAGTTTGATTTCATCTCAAAGGCTCTACAATTAAAAGCTTCTGTTTCAAAGATTACTCTGATTTGCTGTAAGTTCTTTATTATGCTTATCCATTTAATATCATTAATTAGATTTATTTTATACTTGGGTTGGTTCTGGTATCAGAGCCCATAGTTCTGGCAGTCTTGGATGTCGTAGATTGGTTGACCCATGGGAGATTTATGGGTTTTCTGGTGTGTGAAATTGTGGTATTGATGTGTGCATGGATCAGGGCCCGCGCAATGACCCAGTCCGAGTCCCATTGGGCCCAGTCACACGTGCACGGGCCAAGCTTTTCAAAGAATCCCTCCAAGCACTTGTCCGAGTTGTCCAAGATCAACATGGAGCCCATAGAGATATTGAAGGCTTGGAAAGAGACAATCAAGCAATTTACACTTTGATCCAAGCTCATGAAGAATCGAGTGGGCCTCTTTGTGAGACGGCCGGGTAGGGCCTTAGTCATTGTTATTTATTTAGTTGGACTAGTTGGTTAGTAGAAGGCATGGGCAGGCCCATTTGAAGTCAAGATGGCCGACCTTCCGTTTAGGGTTCCTTTAGGGTTTTTCTTGTTACCTTAAGCCTATAAATAGGCTAGCTTTGTAAGGGTAAAGACATAAGTTTTATGAATAAAGTTCTTAGTATTTTCGTTTTCTTCTTAAGAGAGAATTCGAGCCTTTAACTTGCTTTGGCAAGGGTTATTGAGCAATCTTGCGTCTTGTCCATGATTGTTCATCCGACCTATCCCTTGGAGTAATCACCTTCATTGGAGTCGTCGTTCCGCCGCTTTAAACCAACTCGTGTCGTCCGTGTTGATTTAAGGTCCCGCAAACCAAGCGTAGGACAACCTCGCTAGATCCTTGGGCAAACGTGCTACGTGTTTCGAAACAAGTTAATCGAGGAACGTATCAGTTGGCTTCAGAGCTTTGGTTGAGGTATCTTCCGTTATATCCGTAGCTTTATCTTAGTTTTTCTTTTCTTATTAGATTCCGCTGCCTTTGTTACAAAATTCTGTTTGAGTAGCTACATCTTTGTTGCGTCGTTTGTCAACAACAAAAAAAAAAAAAAAAAAATTTTCTGTCCGTTAGTTGCTTCTTGTTGTTTCTTGCATTGAGCCTTTCCAAACCTGCCCGGAGTTGTTAGTTGTGTCCTTGCTGTCCAGTTTTGTGTCGTTGTGTTCTATCCTGTTTACAAAAAAAAAAAAGAAAATCCTGCTCGTTAGTTTCTTGTCCTTGTCGCGTCGCTTCATTGAAGAAAATTCTGTCCGCTACTTGTGTGTCGTATTGCTTCTAGATTCTGGTTTTCGTTTGGTACTCTTGTTGCATCAACTCTGGTCAGCAATTGGTCTTAGCCGAACTACAAAAAAAAAAAAGAAGTTTTGGCCGTGAGTTGTTTTTTCCATTGTCGCGTCGTGTATTGCTCTAATTCTGTCCGCAACTTGCTTGTTGTGTTGCGTCGTAGTTGTTCACAAATCTGCCCAAAGTTCAAGTCGTGTGTAGTGGATACCCCAATCTGCCGTGGTCATCAAAGAACAAAAGTTCTAGGGGCGGCTAGGGTTTCTATCTTCGCGGCTAGGGTTTTCTTAGGTGCGGCTAGGGTTTCCTTGGTTGCCAAATCTGTCCAAGTGTTCAATTGTTTAACTAAGTTGTTTTAGTTAGTTTTCTAAACTGATTTGTGGTTCAAACTTGTTGGAGTTGAGCATCTTGAAGGAAACTACAAACATCTTGAGGGTTCTTGAAGTTCTTGATTACTCTCTTGAAATTTTTGAAAGTCTTGGAGAAAAAAAAACTGCTAGCTTGAGGAAGTTGGGTTGTGTGTTTTGCGAGTTGAGGGCTGACCTCAATTCTGGAATTTTATTCCAGCTCGGCCAAGTCGTGATATTCGTTTGATATATAGAGGAAAAAAAAAAGGAAAACAGAAACGAAAACAAGAAAAAGTCATTCGGGTGGGACAAACCAAACAAAGAAGAGCCGAACAAGAAAGAGGAAAACTTGGTTGCTTATTGCCAACTCAGATTTGTTACATCTTGGGGTACCAAACCAGAAAATTACACCAAGGAAAAGAAAAGAAATTCAAAAGTTTTGACCTACCTCTTCTTGAAATTCTTGATCACCTTGAACTTTGATCACTTGCACTACCTTTTGAGGTTCTTGGAATTCTTGATTATCTTGGGTCTTGAACACTTGCACCTCCCTTCGAACAAAAAGTTTCTTGTAAGATCTTGCATCCATACGAGGCTTCCTTGGCTTGGGAGTAAACCTTTTGGAGGGATCTTGAGCAACCCGTGGAGGTGAAGTTTGTGTGAGGTCGCTTGAATCTTCTTGCCGCGAAGCCATAATCCAAATCTGTCTTGGTTGTTGCGCAAGAGAGGAAGGCCGAATCTGGTTGGTGTTGGGGATAGAGTGTGCAGCTGTGGAGAGGGTTTTTATAGGGAGTAATAGCCGACTTTGGGAAGGATTCAAGAGGAAGAAATCTGGAAATTTCAGAGTTCCAAATCTGGTTTGTGTTGGGTGTGAAGTGTGCGGCTGCCTAAGAGGGTTTCATAGGGGTTCCTTAGCCGACCTTGGGAAGGAATTAAGAGGAAGGAATTCTGGAAATTTTCGGTTGAGGAAGGAAAGAAACCAATCTGTTTTGAGAAGGATTAGGAAGTTGCTTACGAAAGGTCTTCAAAGGAAGTTTCCAGCTCCAACTTGTTTTCCACACTAGTTTAGGAGACTAAGTACAACACTTGGATAATTATTGGACACTTCCCTATATTTTCTCATCTACTTTAGGACGCTCTCCTACTTTTTCTCATTTATTCTAGGAAATCCTCCTATATTCTCTCATCCACCTTCGGAAACCACTCCTATATCTTAGGAATCCTAGGGTTTTTTTTTTCTAGCATTACTTCCAAGTCTATCCGCCACATTTCACCTTCCCAAAACCATCCTTACCAGTCCAAGTCTCACCCAATCGTGTCCTACACTCTTACCTACTCTTACGGGGGAAAAGTTGGTGATGATTATTGGACTTGAGCACGATTCCTCAACTACCTACTCCAACAGGTAAGGGTACTTGGTAAGTCTACTAAGAGTGTTTTGAGTGCTATACACGAGCGTGAGTGAAACACTAAGGGAGTGAAGTGAGGACACATTTGCACTATTCTTGTACTACTAACCTTTTGCAGGGCGTAAGGAGAGACATGGAGCAAGATCAACAACCGCCTTCCAAAGACTATTCTATGTTGTTCACCGCGATGAGGCATGAGCTCAAACGCATTAGTGAGCAACAAATGGAGGAGTTACACACCCGGTTTGACGAACTCGCCAAGAGTCTCACCCCAGGCTCTCGTTCTGGATCACACAATCGGAGTAGCCGTGGCCTCAAAGGAGCACTCAGTGAGGACTACTCCGCCAGTGAAGACGACGAGCCACCCGAGAAGCCTCGACGGGACACGCCTAAGAACGAACTCAAGGGGCTTACTTGGAGTGGGAATATCGAGATTGCTACGATTACAGCGAGGAACAAAAGGTTAAAGTTGCCACCGTGGAGTTCACCGACTACGCACTAGTCTGGTGGGACCAAGTAAGGACCCATAGGAGGAGGATGGGCGAACCACGTGTTCGGACTTGGCAAGAACTCAAGGCACTGATGCGCAAGCAATTTGTTCCTAGCTACTACAATCGCGATCTCCACTCTAAGTTTCAAACCCTCACTCAAGGCAACATGAGTGTGGAAGACTACTACAAAGAGATCGAGATGGCCATGATGAGGGCCAACATTCAAGAGGACAATGAAGCCACGATGGTTAGGTTCCTTAGAGGTCTCAATCCTGACCTTCAAGAAGCCTTGGAGCTCCAACATTACTTGGACATGCACGACCTTCTAGAACTCGCTATCAAGGCCGAGCGGGGGAAGAAACTAAGACGAGGAGCACGTACTTTCCAATCTTCTAATACCACTTCATGGAGGGGCAACCAACCACGAAGGGCGACCCACGAAGCTGGAAGTGTGGCAATACCAACCTCTTCTAACCGAATCCCAGGTAACGCCTCTAACCGCAATTCCTATTCTACCCCTAACAAGGTTTCTGATGCATCCAGGTCCACTTCAAAGGCACCGCATGAGACTCCTAAGACTAGGAGTAGAGACATCAAGTGCTTCAAATGCCAAGGATTTGGACATATTCAGTCTCAGTGTCCAAACCAACGGGTCATGCTCATCACTCACAATGGCGAGATCGTGTCTGATGATGACGATTGTGAGGAGATGCCCGAATTGGTCAAGGGCGACTGCCTGGAAGAGGAGTCAGCTGAGGAGGATTGCTCGCCTATCCAAGGAGAAGTAGGGTGCTTGGTGGCACGACGGGTGCTAACTGCCCGAGTTAAGGAGGACGAGCAACTGCAACGCGAGAACCTGTTCTACACCCGTTGTAAGGTAGGTGACAAGGTGTGTAGCCTCATTATCGACGGTGGGAGTTGCACAAACGTGGCAAGCTTACTCATGGTTGAGAGCCTAGGGCTTCCAACTACTTGACACCCACACCCTTATCGCCTCCAATGGCTGAGTGAGGATGGAGAGGTACGTGTCTTCAAACAGGTACGCGTTCCCTTCTCCATTGGAACTTACACTGACGAAGTTGTCTGTGACGTTGTGCCAATGCATGCTACCCATGTCATCTTGGGGAGGCCTTGGCAATTTGACAAACACGTCACATTCGACGGAAGAGCCAACAAGTACACACTCTTGCATGATGGCAAACGCAAGGTTCTCACACCACTCACACCTGCACAAGTGTATGAGGACCAATTAAAGTTGCAAAGAGAGTGTGAACAAGACCGTCAAAGGAGGAAGCAAAAGGCGGTCGACCCTGGCAAAGGCTCCACTTCTGCAAGTGAGTCATCGACCAAGGGTCAAGTGGGCACACCTAGTGTTACACATGACAAATCACCCACTACACCTACCACTAGGAAGCAAAACATGATTATTAAGGCTAAGGACGTTAGGAAAGTTGTCAATTCTGATCAGCCTGTACTTCTCATGATTTGCAAGCATGTGCTTTTAGATGTTGCTGAACTCGATAAGGCATTGCCTTCGAGTATAGTTGCTCTTTTGCAGGAATTTGAGGATGTTTTTCCCGACGAGGTCCCTGATGGCTTACCACCCATTCGAGGGATTGAGCACCAAATCGACCTCATCCCTGGAACACCATTACCCAACAAACCTGCTTACCGCATGGGCCCTGAGGAGACCAAGGAGCTTCAAAGAAAAGTTGATGGCCTCTTAGGTAAGGGTTGGGTGAAAGAGAGTCTAAGTCCTTGTGATGTGCCTGTGATACTTGTTCCGAAAAAGGATGGTACTTGGCGCATGTGCACTGACTGTCGGGCTGTAAATGCTATCACTGTCAAATATCGGCATCCCATTCCTCGACTTGCTGATATGCTTGATGAACTCGATGGTGCTATTACTTTCACCAAAATTGACTTAAGGAGTGGCTATCATCAAATTAGGATGAAAGAAAGTGATGAGTGGAAAACAGCCTTCAAAACCAAACATGGTTTCTATGAGTGGTTAGTCATGCCTTTTGGCTTGACTAATGCCCCTAGCACCTTCATGCGACTAATGAACCATGTTTTGAGACATTTTATTGGCAAATTTGTCATTGTCTACTTTGATGACATCCTGATCTATAGTCGTAGTAAGCATGAGCACTTGGAGCATGTAAGATTGGTTCTTAAGACACTTCGACAGGCGCGTCTATACGCTAACCTCAAGAAGTGCACCTTTTGTACTAACGAGCTTGTGTTTCTAGGCTATGTGGTAAGTTCGCAGGGTATCAAGGTGGACAAATCCAAGATCGAGGCCATCGAGCAATGGCCAACTCCCACATCCGTCCCTGATGTACGCAGCTTTCTTGGATTGGCGGGCTTTTACCGGCGATTTGTCAAAGATTTTAGCACCATTGCCGCCCCATTGACCGCCTTGACAAAGAAGAATGACAAGTTCCATTGTCGCGCCCCACTTTTTGATGTGATGGTGTGGAAGTGAGTGTGGTGTGTGAGATATGAATGTGAACGTGTGTGAAAGTGAAAAATGAAAGGGCGTGGGATTGTGAAATGCGACGGTTTGGCCATATAAAGTTCAAAAGGGTTTTTTTGTATCAAAAATGGAGTCGCCACTTGGTATAGAGTTAGGGTGTACCAAGTCACCCAAAAATGATTTTTTGTTTTTGAATGAAAAAAGTAAATAAACCCTTTTAAAGAACTTTTGGGTCTACGTAACCAAAAAGAGGGATCGGGGGTCACATTTGATAAGGGAGAAGGCAAAGGCAAGGCCTAAGGCACTCCCTCACCCTAGCTAAGGCTAGTTGTGTGACTTAACCCAACTTTTCCTAATTTTTCTACCCAAGGTATGTATCGCGTGTTGGATATGACTATATGAATGCAAAAACCTAGACCTAGGGGGACATGGGGGAAATTTCTCTTCAAAGGTTGAGTGGTGCCAATCACATTAATTGTGAAGCCCAATAATGATCCTTTGGAGAGGTCACACATAATCCTAAATGACGTAAAAAATGAGTGGAATGCATGCCATGTGAAAATGTGAGTTTGTGTGAAGTGAGAAAAGTGATAAAAATAATAGGATGTAAGTGGAGGTGTGCAAATGTATTTACAAGGTAAGGTGAGTAAAGAATGATAATGTGGAAAATAACATAAAGTGCATGTGTGCGAGTGATATGGTATAAAGTGTAAGTAGTTGAATGAAAACGTGCAAAATTAAAGTAGCGTGAAGTGAGAATGTAGAAAAAGAGATAGAATATAAAGTAGGTGTATGTGGTTGTGAATGAATAAAATGCATGAATCCTATAGGAATGCATCAAGACGGGAACGGAGAGTCCTAACTTTGTGACTTTAATCTTCCCTTTGATCAGAAGGGGGAACTAGCGTGCTAAGGCTATTTGTGGAGCCACACTCGCTCGTTTCCCTTGTCGAAAGGGGACTCTTAGACAAATGTACACTATACCTAGCATGAAGATGCAAAAACCTAGAATGCAGGGGAAAAGGGGTTCGAGGAGCATGACAAATGATAAAAACTAAGAAAAATGCATGAAATGTAGTGAACATGCAAGTATGCACTAGCGAAAAGGGGACGGCCTATTGGGTCTAGCGTTGGACTAGCCCATTCTATGAATTCCTACTAGCGTTGGACTAGTGGAAACGGAATAATGAGCCACAACTAGCATTGGACTAGTGTGGTGACGGAAAAGAGGCCACAACTAGCGTTGGACTAGTGTGGTGACGTGCGTTCATCCATCACATTTATTCATGGCTATGGAAAGCGAGTAGACATGCAAATCATCTATAAACACGTAGCACATAACACTTAGCATGCTCGACTAGATGCAAGAGCCTAATAAAGCAAATTAACACGTAGCAATGAAAGCAAGCAATGAACCTATTACATTTGCTAACTAAAACAAAAAGGGGGAAGGGGAGAATGGACCAAGATGCTCTCCAAGCCCTATCTATTACAAGCCAAGAGGTGTACACATACCCCATAATGAATAACTTAAATAAAAACGAAAGTAAATGAAATAAATGCAAGGAATTAAGGAAAGGCAAGGAAAGCGAAGTAGACATGCATATTCACATAACACGTAGGATCACATAGGAGAGACAAAAAGGGATAAAAGAAGTTGTACCTCCCCCGTTTGTAATCAAATGAAGTAAAAATGGCTTCAAAACAATAAAAAGGTCAAGGTACCACTTTATTTAAGAAAAATTAAAAGAAATGTGCAAAACAAAGCTCACTTGATCGTAAAGTCCCTAAAGTCATGACTTAAGCGCAATTGAAACAAAGCATGGTAGTTAATTGAAGCAAACAAGCAATGAAGTTGCACAAGTTAAAATTACCAAGGACCAAATTGATGAAATTATTTAATTGATTGGGTCCTAGTGGAACAAGGAGAGACTTGGGGGATTAAAAGGCAATTTCCTTAGACATTTTTCATGCAAAAGCATGCAACCCACGTAGAAAGCTTTCTGCAAATATTTTCTTAGGCTTTGAAGCTTTTACAACCTTGCATGACAGATTTTTAAGAAAACAAAACAAATACTCTCAAACCAAAACCCAACTTCAAGTTCCTACCAAACTCATCATGCATGCAAGAGCCAAAACGAAGATGATTTCAATACAAATTTGGTACGACAAATGAAAAACATTCCAGCAACAAAAGAACTTTCAGCAATAACGAATGAAGCTTGTTGCCACTTTTCTATAACTTCAGCAATTTTCCGTAACCACATTCATGCCACTTCCCTCAAACAAACGAAAAAAAAGCAAAATATCAATGGTTTTAAACTTCAGCAAGCAATGGAGCCTGCTGTGATTTGTTTTCAAGCTCAAGAAGAGAAAACAAGCTTCTACCATCGGGTGCAAACTTTTGGCAAACAAAGTTCATGCAAAACCTTCTAATCATCTCCAATTAAAAAAAACATTTAACATTCCAATGAATAAATGAAAACTGAAGCCGTTGCCTATGAGTGAAAATTTTTCAGCAAACCGAGGGTGAAACTTGCTGCAACTTTCATGCAAACAGTTTCTGCAACCCCATGAAACTTTCGGCAGAGTCATGTAAGACTTTGATCCAACTACAGTCAATAAACATGGCAAAACCCCCTGACAAAATGCAATTTATAGAAAGCTCTTCATGCAAATGACAACTACAAAACAGCTTCTGCAACAACCGAAATGCAACTTGCTGCATTTTTATCTCCAAACACAGATTTCAGGAAAACTAACACAAACTTCGATCAAACTCTCTCAAACTAATGTCAAGACTTTGAGTTAAACAACACAACACCCAACTTTGACATTCAAGCAAGTAAAAACACAGAAAGAGATAATGCAAAACATGAAAATTTTCATGCGAAAGTGGCTCGGAAGTTTCATCCTTCTTGCTAGTTTCTCCTAGGCAACTTTCATGAAGCATATTCGTGCAAAGAGACTCCAACCAAACCCAGGTATAATGCCCTCAAACCAGTGCTACCACTAACTAGAATACATGTACACTTCCAACATAGTAAAGAGGCAACTGACCATGAAAAATGCAACAGAGGAACAAAAAGAAAAAACTTGCGGCCAAATGAAATCTCGAACAGAATTTGCAGAGTTAGACAAATCAGTAACCAATTCAGGCCGAGACAACCTCAAACAAACTTCTGAACAAACGCAGGATTCCATCGAAATACAAGAAAATGACTCCTTGTGCAGATGAACAAGCAAATGGAAGGATAATGAAGACAGCATAACAACAGGTATCCAACTTAAATGTAGCAAGCCGCGTGAGGACTGGCAACAATTTCATTTAACCAGGAATCCCCCTCAGTAGCACTATTAGCAACACCGATTCACATGCTTATTCCCAACAAAATCCAATAATGCTACCACATATGGAGGGGAAAAAAAACTGCACGGACACAAAGCAATAACTTCACAACAAAGAAATGACCACCGCTGCAATAAGCCGACAGCTTCAAACTCATTGCAGCCGACTTTCATGCATGAAACTCAGTCCAAAGCAAAACTAACCCAAACAGGAGGATCATCAAGCATTCTTCATACTTTTAGGCAGCGAAATTCTTTAGCTTAAGCACCAAACAGACACAAAGGTATACAAAAAATAAAACCAGGGATATTTCTGACGGCTGCTGGATTTTATTATCAAATCTTCAAGTCTTATAAGCCAGGTCCTAGATTGACAAAAGGAAAAAAAACTTGCTACCTGTGCCCCTTATTTTGAAACCTAACGCTATAAATCACACGGAAGCAACAGTCAGAGGGTTTGAATCCCTTTTGAAAGCATACAGAGGACGCATGGGACGGACTCTTTTGGCTCAAGATTGCCACTTTAAGACAGTTTATCAAGCAACAATCAAACAAGAGAGAATTTCGTTAATGCAGAAACGAAAAAGAAACAGAAAAAGGCTACCTTCACTCCTTTTGGTAGCAAAACAGTGCTTGAATGGCAGAGCGATGGACTTCAGCACGGGTCAAACAAAACTGGAGCTCGCTCCACCCGCTGCTATGGCTGCCTTCCGGATTCTGCACTACCTCCCTCCTTGCTGCCTTTCTGGGCCGAAAGCTTTCTTCTTTTCCTTCACCGTTTTCTTCGTTCTTCCTCTGATCTGGCCCGTAGCTTCCTTGCCCAGAACCCTAGCTGCCCTCAGCTTTTCCTTTCAGCCCGCCGTCCTCCTTCTCTCTCTAATCTCCCTCAGCCGTCGAACTCTCTCTAAACCCTCTCTCGTTCCTCCTCTATCTTCTCCCTCACCCTGGTTTCTAGGTTTTCTCCCCCTGTTTTTCCTCTCTTGCTTCTCAGTTTTTTCTTCCTCCAGCCGCCGTCCCTCTTTTCTTTCCCTTTTTCTGTGTTTCTATCTCTCGAATTTTCTCCCTTTTGCGGCTGCAGTTCCCTTTCTTTTTTATATCCGGCTAGCCAGCCCCAAAACCCTGTATTCAATGGCTAGAAATCATCCCTCTCAAACACTTTTTCTTGGCCATCCGATGAGTCTGCATTTGTCCCTTGCAAGCTGCCAAAAAATGCAGCGTACATGCCGCGACTGTCTTTTTTTTTTTTTTTAAAGTAATTTAGCAAAATGATAATAAAATTAAGTAAAAACCAACAATTTAATTAATATCAGATAAAAATAAATAAATTAGAAATAATAAACAGCAAAATAGCAATTTTTCATTTTTCTTTTCATTTTTTCATTATTTTTCTCTTTTTCGTCATTTTCTCTTTTTCAAATTAGTAGATAAAAATAGTAATAAAATTAAATGAAAACCAATAATTTAATTAACATCGGATAAAAATGAATGAACTAGAAATAATAAACAGCAAAATTGCAAATTTTCATTTTTCTCTTTTCTCTTTTTTTTTTCAAGAAAACATTGAAATTAAATCACAAACAACTAAATCATATTTTCGAACGCTTTTCTTTCTTCTTTTTTCCTTTTTCGAGAAATTTTATGCAAGAAAGTTTAAAATAAAAATAATAAAATAAAAACCAAAAACTAAAAAGTGAATAAAACTTAACACGACAAATAAAACTAAGAATTAAAATAGTAAATGAAATTACGCTAAAAATTTGGTGTCTACATCCATTAGGGAGAATCACAAGAACAAGCATTTCTCGCCCTCAAGGACACACTCACACATGCACCTGTGTTAGCATTACCAAACTTTAACAAGACTTTTGAAATTGAATGTGATGCGTCTGGTGTAGGTATTGGCGCAGTCCTCATGCAAGACAAGAGGCCTTGTGCCTTCTTTAGCGAGAAGTTGGGAGGAGTTGCATTAAACTACCCCACGTACGACAAGAAGTTGTACGCATTAGTGAGGGCCTTGGAGACCTGGCAACACTATCTTCGGCCTCGGGAGTTCGTGATACACACCGATCATGAGTCACCGAAGTTTCTCAAGGGGCAACCCAAGTTAAGCAAGAGACATGCCAAATGGGTAAGCTTCATTGACACCTTCTCCTATGTGATTAAATACAAGACTGGCAAGACAAATGTGGTAGCTGATGCCTTGTCACGTAGACACTCCTTACTTGCCTGTCTTGATGCTAAGTTGTTCGGGTTCGAAATGATTAAGGAACTCTACACACATGATCACGACTTTGGTGACATATATGCAACGTGTGTTAAGAACTCACATGGAAAGTACTTTTTGCATGATGGATTCCTATTTCATGTGGATAAACTGTGTGTGCCTAATTCTTCCATCCATGATCTTCTGGTTAGGGAAGCACATAGTGGTGGTCTCATGGGACACTTTGGCATTGTTAGACTCTTACCATGTTACAAGAGTATTTCTACTGGCCTCACATGCGTCGAGATGTGGAGCGCATGGTTGGTAGATGTGTCACTTGTCACAAAGCGAAGTCTAAAACACACCCATACGGCCTGTATACTCCATTGCCTATTCCTAACTATCCTTGGGTCGACTTGTCCATGGACTTTGTCTTAGGACTCCCTCGATCACCTAGGGGAAATGATTCCATCTTTGTAGTAGTTGATAGGTTCTCTAAGATGGCTCATTTTATTCCTTGTCATAAAACTGACGATGCATCCCATGTTGCTACTTTATTCTTCAAAGAAATTGTCCGCCTGCATGGCATGCCTAGGACCATCGTTAGTGACAGAGATGTCAAATTTCTGAGTTACTTTTGGAAGACTTTGTGGTCTAAACTTGGCACTAGGTTATTATTCTCCACCACCAATCATCCACAAAGCAATGGACAAACTGAAGTTGTCAATCGCACACTTGGCACACTACTTCGGGCTTTGATTAAAAAGAATTTTAAAACTTGGGAAGAGTGCTTGCCTCATGTTGAATTCGCCTACAATCGAGCTGTTCACAGTGCTACCCACTAATCACCGTTTGAGATTGTTTATGGCTTTAACCCGCTGACCCCTCTTGATTTGGTACCCTTACCTTCCTCTGAGCACACAAGCTTAGATGGGAAAAAGAAGGCTGATTTTGTGCGCAGGTTACACGAAACCGTTCGAGCAAACATTGAGAGGCGTACTCAACAATATACCCAACAGGCTAACAAGCACCGTCACAAGATGATTTTCGAGCCCGGTGATTGGGTTTGGCTACACTTGCGAAAAGAGAGGTTCCCCAATCAACGACATAGCAAGCTATCCCCAAGAGGAGATGGACCCTTTCGCGTGCTCCAACGGGTTAATGACAACACTTACAAATTGGAGCTACCTAGGGAATACAATGTTAGCGCAACCTTCAATGTCGCGGACCTGAGCCCATTTCTTGACGAGAAAGGTCCAGATTTGAGGGCAAATCCTTCTGAAGAGGAGGGGACTGATGTGTGTATGGATCAGGGCCCGCGCAATGACCCAGTCCGAGTCCCATTGGGCCCAGTCACACGTGCACGGGCCAAGTTTTTCAAAGAATCCCTCCAAGCACTTGTCCGAGTTGTCCAAGATCAACATGGAGCCCATAGAGTTATTGAAGGCTTGGAAAGAGACAATCAAGCAATTAACACTTTGATCCAAGCCCATGAAGAATCGAGTGGGCCTCTTTGTGAGACGGCCGGGTAGGGCCTTAGTCATTGTTATTTATTTAGTTGGACTAGTTGGTTAGTAGAAGGCATGGGCCGGCCCATTTGAAGTCAAGATGGCCGACCTTCCATTTAGGGTTCCTTTAGGGTTTTTCTTGTTACCTTAAGCCTATAAATAGGCTAGCTTTGTATGGGTAAAGACACAAGTTTTATGAATAAAGTTCTTAGTATTTTCGTTTTCTTCTTAAGAGAGAATTCGAGCCTTTAACTTGCTTTGGCAAGGGTTATTGAGCAATCTTGCGTCTTGTCCATGATTGTTCATCCGACCTATCCCTTGGAGTAATCACTTTCATTGGAGTCGTCGTTCCGCCGCTTTAAACCAACTCGTGTCGTCCGTGTTGATTTAAGGTCCCGTAAACCAAGCGTAGGACAACCTCGCTAGATCCTTGGGCAAACGTGCTACGTGTCTCGAAACAAGTTGATCGAGGAACGTATCAGGTATAATCGAGTATTGCCTTGTAGCCAGTGATGATTGAATTGCTTATTGAATGAAATAAATCGTTGGACGATTGACAGTGGATGGTACGGTAATAGTGAATTGGCTTCCATAGTGAGCTCGTATCCTTTAGTGAATTGTGCTATTTTACTTCAAAGTTGTTAATGAGACTTGTGGGATTTGCATATATGTTATTATAAATTGATACTTTGGTTGGCAAATACTTGTTTCTTGTACTATTGCTTGCTTGGGACCTCACTGTACATAAATTCATCCATTAATTGTTTTCCTTGCAGGGATGGCGGGTAAGGGAGACGAGGAATGGTGGATTTAAGTCTCGATGTTTTAAAATTGTAATAAACTTGATTTGTAGTTATGATCTATAATTATAACTTGTACTTCAAGTCCTTTTGAGTTGCAACTAGGATTATTGAAATTTTTTTTAATGATAGCGCTTTTTACAATTTGATATTTGTAAGATAACAAGGAGGTTGCAAAAATGAAAATATGATTGAAAAACATGTTTAGATGCAATAAAAAAAATTTAGAAATCCAAATAAATTTTAATAGCATCTAAGCATGGTGTATTGAAAGAGCAACTCTATAAATTTTGAACTCCAAATCAACCATGTTTCTCTTTTTTAGCATTATCAACAAAAAAAAATGTATACTTCTATGAAAAAAAAGAGCTACTAAAAGAAAAGTTTAGACATATGCATATTACCAAAAGAAACTGACAATATCCCGATCATTTTTAGACTTTAAAAATATTTTCATATTTAATTTTTAATAACAATTTTACCCATTATTAAGTCAAATTAGCAAGATAGTCTTCTCAATCTAAAAAAAGTGCAATTATGGAATGAAATTTGGCTGAGACCATATATATAAAATATATTTTTATTATTATGTTAGGAACATTTATTTTTTAGATATTAATTGCCCTAGGTGTTAAATATTAAAGTTCACTAATAATTTTAATAACAAAAAACAAATTGATAAAAACTGACATTAGGGAATAAAACACAAACAAGGTATACTTTAAGGGGATTTACCATAGTTAACTCTTAGGGGTATAAATGTCTTTTTAATATCATTATTACATAATATTAGAATTAACTGAGAGTTTTGGGATAAAGTGAGAAAAAAATGATACAAAGTGCAAAAGTGACTATACCTTAAGGGGAGTTTTTGTTAGGGGTAATTCCACTTTGTCCACTCAAATTATATGTAGAATCTCACTTCAGTCCCTAAATTTCAAAATGGAATACTTAAATCCCTATACTAAAAAATTCGTTCCACTTCACTTTAGTTTTTGATGAAATGTACAAAGCCTAACAGAACAATTGTCAATACTGTTAGTTTGTTATTTATACTATATATAATGTTTAAGCATCATTGTATGGTATAAACACATAATGTCATTTTTTAAACTTCCTAATGTACCCTTAATGACAAGGGTAAAGTTGTCCTAGTTTATTAGAAAAAACTTCCCTTCAATTAGGAGAGAGCTATTTAAATCAGTTTTTTGTTGAGATTATTCACTTTTCCACACTAGCTTCCAACTATCACGTAATCTGCTCAACTTCCATCATCTTCCTGTATAAGTATCTACATTATAAAATAATTTAACCAATAAGAAAAGTATTATAAAGAGATAATTTTGATAAATATTTTTTTATTAACTGCACACATGTTAGGGTATGCCTCAAACACTAGTTGTAATTAAACTAAACCAAATCTAATAGGGACATAAATGTAATTTCGTGAGTGCCAAAAAAGAACTATAGAGATTTGTAATTAAGCAAAAATTTTCTTTTCTTCTCACTTTTCCATTTATTTTTCTTCTATCTTCTTCCTCATTCCTTTCCTTCTTCTCTAGGAGCACATCATCAGAGGTCAAAAACCCATGTTGTTCTTCCCTTTGAGCAAAACGCCATATTCTTGGGATTTTTCTCTAGGGTCAAAGCATAGATAGTCATACTCTCCTTCTTAAAATCTTCTCAACCCATAATAGCCATTAGATTCTTAAGATTTTTGGAGCAGAATAAACCTTAAACTGCCTTCAAGACAAAATACGTGTAACATGAATTCTAGTGGAGTTTGTTTACTTGAATATTGAATATAAATTGACATGTTAGCACAAGTTAATCTTCCTAATTGCTCTATCTCTCTGCTCTAGTTTTTGGAATTTGGGTTTGTAGAAAATAGTGGTGATGCCTTCAAGAGGTTAGATGGTTTCCTGAGATTCGTTGTAACCATCAAATGGAATTTTTTTCATTTTTTACTGTTATTCTTTTCTCATCTTCCCCAAAAGACATAGAAAACATCTGTAAGGATCGAAGACAACCTAAGAGGGGGGTGAATTAGGTGGTTTAAAAACTAGCCAAGATATGAGTCAATTTTTTTGAACTTGCTCTCTTTTTCTAAAGGACCACACAATGGAGCAATTGATGAATAAGCACAAGTTCTTAGGAATAGAAGAGCAGACAATTTATATTGCAAAACAACAAGTAAAAAGATAGAATAGCAAACCAAGTTTCAAACTCCACTTGAGTTTGAATACCACTTTGTATAGCAAGCTTCTTCAAGTTGACCAACTTACAACTAATCTCTTGTGTACAAAGGAAGGATCACTTCCTCCTCGCCCCAAACCGCACTTGGTCAAGCAAAGAAGTTTTACTATCACTCGGATAACCCTCACAAAGCTACATTGTTGAAGAAATAGAAACACACTTGAAAAACTTATTGAAAATTCCACAACTAAGAGTACAAATCTTCTTTAAAGAGTATTCTCACACTTGAATCATTCAAGATCTGATGTAGTCTCAATGTGCGAAAGTTGTTTGAAGTGGTTGACTTTTTCCATTTTATAAGGGATCAAAAAATTCTTCAATTAATGCTACCAACGGATAGAAGGCAGCTGAAAAGTCAACTAGCCGTTGGTGGTGTCGGACGTCCGGTAGGCTAGTTTTCTGCGTCCGAACGCAACCAGTGAGTTCAAGAAGTTTTCTTGAAATGTTTAGGACGTCCGGTACCTCCAGAATATGCGTCCGAAGGTATGATGTAAAACTGAAAATTCTCCTTCAGTTCGTTCGGACGTCTGGTGCCTCCAATTTTTTGCATCCGAAGTGTCACAACATTTATCAGACGTCCGGTACTCAGGTGTTGTACGTCCGATCGAGGTCAATTAGCTTAGAGGACTTGGTTTATCATCTTCGGACGTCTGAGAGTGGGTTCTTCATGCGTCCGCAGTTACTCAATGGTTGTCGGACGGCCGATGAAGTCTTTATGTGCGTCCGACAGCTATTTCAGCATATATTAGCCTTTGAACCTGTTCTGCTCCAATTCTGAAAAGATCTAATCAGAGAATATTAGTAACATCCATTTTTTGTAATTATCAAAAGTTACGGATTGAGATAAACAATCTCCCCCTTTTTTATGATGACAAAAAAATGGATGGAGTAAAAAGGTTTTAGGTACAGCTCCCCCTAACTTAATGCATTCAGGGGGTATTCACAACTTTCCTTCAGAATAATCACAACTCTCCCTTAAAATGACTCCCCCTCACATATAGATTACATATCCATATATCTCCCTCTTTTTGTCATCATTGAATCAATCAGTAAAATTATCCATATTACCAATACATTGGCTCACCAATATTGTCACAGGTATTATCAGTAACACACATTCAAATTGAATTTAGCAAAACTAATATTGGCAGAACACAGCAACACCATCCATTCAGAACTAAAACCAAAACATTATCAACCAGAAACTAATATTTGCAGATAGACTGAAATAAGCAACATTCAACATAAAGGATAACAAAATAGTTTTACAGACCAGTAGAGGAGTAAAATCCTTAAGACAGAGCACAATAAATGTTTTTAAGTGCAAAAGATGCAAAAACCTAATATGAACTATTATCCTAATCATGAAGTGCAGTAGCCTAGTAGTGCCTATATGGTGATCTTAGAGGATCCAAGCCTTCTTATAACCAGGCGAAACTGGGCAGGGTCTTCTTCTTCAGTGTCCTCATCCTCATCCTTATCATCCTCTTCCGTCTCTTCTTCAGTTGCCGGAACTTTTCCCTTGTCCTGTGGTTGAGAACTGGAGGCACGGTATTTTGGGGTAGTCTCAGTGGTTGGCTCAGTTCTAGGCTTCTTTCGGTGTGCATTTTCATTTTCTGGAGGAATGGGAGGTACAAGCAGATTCCTTTTGGCAACAAAGGTGACTTGTTGATCAGAAGCCATGGTCATCATCAAGCCATCTTCAAGAAACAGGATATGTTGTTTGAGGTCATCAAGCAGAGAGATGATCTCAAGGTTGGATGAAGTATGTATAGAGACTGACCTTCTAGGGTGAATGGTGAAGGGTGTCACATACATAGACTGATTTCGAGAAGTCCTAGGGGTTACAGGAGTTTTATGAAGATTTTTTCTCCTAAACTCGAGACAGTTTCTTTGTAGCACCAATGACTCTAAAAAAATTTCAGATTTTTTCTTTCAAAGTAAACCTTTGAAAACACAGTTGATGCACTCTCTTTTGGAGATTTTCCAGTAAAGGGAATTTCAAAATGAGTAAAAATAGGAGTCAGAAATTTTTCATAAGACAGTTTCCTACGACTGTCAGCGCTGATTTTGAGCAGAAATTTGCACATGACAAAATCAAAATCAATTCAAACTTTTTCAAGAAAACAGTAGAGCAGATAAAGTTCCATTTTGTTTGCATCAGTTCTGTGACCATCAGTGGGCACTAACAGATTTGAAATTATGGTAAAAATGATAAGGTTTTGAGGACTAAGATCTTTCAATCTTGCCTCAACAGGAGTATTAAAGTGAGACTGAAAATAGATCATCAATTTTACAACATGAAAGTGATGGTATGCAGAGAGAAATTCTTCGTAAGAAAAGAAATTTGTAATTTTGCCTTTAAAATCATCTTTAATTTTGGTTTCCAAAACAGAGTTGACAATTTCAGGATTCAGTTCTATGTTAACAGAATTGACATGTGAAATGAGATCTGTATGTGATTTACCCTTTCTAAGGTTTGCAAAAAATTGATGAAGCATGTCAGGATAGTAAGTGTTTGGAATGGTCAGAAAATGGGTCCATTTTTGGAATTCAAAAAGGTTGAGAACAGATTGAAAGTCAAGTTTACGGAATTCGTAGGGAATGATGGTCCTTTGAGTGATGAATCCTTTCTGCAAGATCCATTCAAACATCTCCCTAGCTTCATCATCGATGAACTTGGGCAGGGGAGTGTTCAACAGCAGTTTGGGTCCCTGGTTGTTCATTTTCTGGATGCTTTCTTTTTCCACTGCGCTGAGTAGTTGATGTTGTACCTTAGACACCAGACCTTGTCCTTGGTGACTTCCTGGTAGATGGTTCATCAGTCTGCTGTTTCTCAGCATTTTTCTCTGCATCCTGTTGATTCCTAGAGGGATCAGTAGTTTGCCTTCCCTTGGGTTGAGCAATGCTCTTCCTTTTTCCTTTTCTGGGTGATTTCGTGGTGGTTACATCTACATTGGTAGGCTGCTCCAATTCCTCTTCATTGCCACTTCCTGAATGCCCTTCAGATTGATGCTCCTCCATCTGCTCATCGGATGGTTCAACAGATGGCTCTCTGGTTTGCGCATTCTGCTTTTTCCTTGCAGATTGCTTCGTTTTTTCACCACGATTTTCAGTTTTCTTTTTGGGTGATTTGATGGAAGGTTCGATAACTTGAACATCTTCATCCTCCTCATCACGAAGCTTGAAGGTGCGTCCGGCACTCACGGATCCTCCTTTAATCCTCACCATGATTGCAATGCAGTGTGGTTTTGTTGTGTAATGTGACACAAATAAGTATCAAATGATGAGGAGTGCAGTATGAACTACAGTGAATGCACGAACTGTCCACAGAGGGAGAAATTTTGGTGGTTAGGGTTTCGGGTAAGAATTGAGATTTATAGTGCAGTTGGCGGTTGGGGAAGTTATAATGCACAATAAACTCGCAATAGGTATGTGAAGGTGTCGGTCAGAGTGATTTCTTGGTACTTGTTTCGAGAAGAGATGAATTTGAATTTTGAAATTGAGAGAATATGAAGAGTTGCATCCGAAACTAAAGGGTAAGAATGAACTGAATAACGCAGAGGGTTTCCTTATAAGATGCAATTTTTGAGTGTCGGACGGCCGAACGAAGTAGAGCGTCTGACACCTCAGTCCAAACCAAAATTTTTTGAGTAAATGATCAAGAACACTGTCGACGTCCGTTCTAACACATCGGACGTCCGATAAATAGTGACCAGAGAATTTTTTGAGAATTTTTTTTGAAACGCCCAATTTTGTTCTCAAAGATATAAATTGATCCATTGAACATTGGGGGTCTAGTGACGGATTGTCCTTCAAAAAACATGGCATTGTTGGTTGTCATTTTTATTCCAAAGCCGATTAAGCTTAATCTCTAGAAGACCAAGTTCTGATTCCAATTGTAAAGATCGGTGACAACCTAAGAGGGGGGTGAATTAGGTGATTTAAAAACTAGCCAAGATATGATTCACTTTTTTCGAACTTGCTCTCTTTTTCTAAAGGACCACACAATGAAGTAATTGATGAATAAGCACAAGTGCTTGGGAGTAGAAGAGATAGACAATTTATATTGCAAAACAGTAAGTAAAAAGATAGAATAGCAAACCAAGTTTCAAACTCTACTTGAGTTTGAATACCACTTTGTATAGCAAGTTTCTTCAAGTTGATCAACTTACAACCAATCTCTTATGTACAAAGGAATGATCATTTCCTCCTCGCCCCAAGCCGCACTTAGTCAAGTAAGGAAGTTTTACTATCACTCGGATAACCCTCACAAAACTACACTATTGAAGAAATAGAAACACACTTGAAAAGTTTATTGAAAATTTCACAACTAAGAGTACAAATCTTTTTTAAAGAGTATTCTCACACTTGAATCACTCAAGATCTGATGTAGCTTCAATATGTGAAAGTTGTTTGAAGTGGTTGACTTTTTCCTTTTTGTAAGGGACCAAAAAATTCTTCAATTAATGCTACCAACGGATAAAAGACAGCTGAAGAGTCAACTAGCCGTTGGTGGTGTCGGATGTCCGGTAGGCTAGTTTTCTGCATTCGAACGCAGGCAGTGAGTTCAAGAAATTTTTTTGAAATGTTTAGGACTTCCGGTACCTCCAGAATATGCGTCCAAAGGTATGATGTAAAACTGAAAAATTCTCCTTCAGTTCATTCGGACGTCCGGTGCCTCCAATGTTTTGCGTCCGAAGTGTCACAACGTTTATTGGACCTCCGGTACTCAGGTGTTGTACGTCCGATCAAGGTCAATCAGCTTAGAGGACTTGACTTATCATCTTCGGACGTCCAAGAGTGGGTTTTTCATGCGTCCGAAGTTACTCAATGGTTGTCGGACGGCCAATGCAGTCTTTATATGCGTCCGACAGCTATTTCAGCATATGTTAGCCTTTGAACCTGTTCTGCTCCAATTTTAGAAAGATCTAATCAGAGAATATTAAAAACATCCATTTTTTGTAATCATCAAAAGTTACGGATTGAGATAAACAACATCTTGATTTGGTGCTCCACCATTGCCTCAGCCCCTCACCTCACGTTAAATCCTCACCCATATATATTGTTAATTGTTTAATCCTGACTTGGGTATTAACGCTAATTCCAGCAAGAGCTGTATCTAACCACTAATACTTCAACCCAAATTATGTTAAATCACATGGGAGTCATAACTCCATCCATTATAATATATCTACTCCACATACCACTTTCCTCTAGTTTGAATTGCCCTACAACAAATAGAGGAAAAAGGAAAGAATTTAGTTTCTAGATAAATCACAAAAAAAAAAAATTTTATCACCCGAAATTTGATCTTGATTGGTAACCCGTCTTCCCTGTCTTGATTGGTACCCCAAATTTACAAACCAAGAACCACTGTCCCTGGATTTCATTGGGCCTCTCCCCCCAGTGTAGGTTAATATAGGAGTAGGAGTAAGAGTAAGCTAGACTAATTGTTACCATCTGATTAAAAAAAATTCATTGTTTCCCTATTCTCCACTATTGGCTCCATAGGTACAACCACTAGCATAATTCACTTCATCCATGTCTTGGGCAAACGCCGTCACCACCAAGTGCATAATGCCGCAGGCGTTGAGCACCAAAGCAAAAGTCTCCCAACCCCTTCACCATATCACGATGTTGGTCCTCACAGACATTAAACCCTCCAAATCCAAGTCCACAGATTCTTAATTGAGCCATCCCGTAGTCTGGTTTCAATATCTGCTATTTCAATGTCATTGCGTGTTTCATTAATTTGTTTGTAATTTGTACTTTTATATTGCTTAAGCATTTAGCTCTTCAACCGTTGCCGTCTTTATGTAGATTTGTTGGAAGAGAAGGGAACAACCAAACAAGAAAGGAATTTGTGAAGAGTGCTTCTTTTATGAAATAACATGTATGTCCCTAGTTTATTGGTATATTTGAGTTGCAGTGGTGAGTTAATGAAGAAGGGTAATTATTCTGTTAACTTTACACATTCCATTACCAATTGGATTAAAATGGCACAAAATTAAGAGATTTCTTTGGGCCAGGACTCCCGAGCCCACCTAAAAGCCTCGAGAACAAGAGACGGGCTAGCCCATTGATTTTATCAAATCAACCCAACTGAAATGCATGGGCTTCAACTCCCAAGCCCATGCGTAAAACCCAAAACAAATAACCAAAACCCAAGTCAAAACCCAACTAAAAACCCACCAGAAAAAAATATTAGCCCAACCATTCTTTTTTTTCTTTTCTTTTCTTCCTTCTTCCTCCATTTCCAGCCGTTTCTTTCTCTTCTTCTTCGCTATGTTTTCAGAACCAGGATAGCGACTCGGCTAAGGTCAGGGGTCAGGGGTCAATGGGTTCGACCTGGGGTCGATAGGGGTCGAACCGGATGACGTCATAAATAAAAATTATTTAAAAATTAAAATATTATATACTCCCTCCGTCCCAAAATAAGGGACGTTTTTGGGGATTCTAACTTATTATGCACAGTTCAATCAATTTGAATGTGAGACATTTTTTTCCAATCGTGCCCCTTTGACCGATATCAAATCTTAATTGCTGTCTATGGTGATGTGAAAAGAATCTGTGGGTCCATGTAAAATGTAAGCTCTTTTTCATGCTGTTGCCAAGCACGCGCCTATTTATGGCCATCAAAATTTTTGGTGCTGTCCACGCACCTTTTTTTTGGATGTCTATTTATTGCTTTTGTGGGTTCCATCATACTTGTTTTTTATTTTATCAATGTCTCTTTTGAGGCTACAAATGGAATGTTAGAGAAAAAAATTGTAGTGTGACTCAAATTTTGGGACATGAAAAAAGGTGAACTATGACAATAACAATGGGACGGAGGGAGTATATAATATCTAATAATATATTGAAATTAATAAAGGTATATTCATATATATTTGATGTTTCAAATATATTTAACAAGAAAATACAAAGAAATTAGAACAATCAAGTAGCAATTTATATTATTTAATAAATATTAACAAGTTTAGAATTAAAATTATGAATTTAATTGAAAAATAACATCAAATTGTAGGACAATATTTATAAAGTATCAAATATTTGAGGTATATCAATAAGTTTTAACAATTTAGGGGGTCAAAACATAATATTATAAAGTTTGAATTTTTTTTCAAAAAAATTACTGTTGAACCGGAAAAATCGGTTTTTTCCCGGTCAAACCCGGTTTTTGACCTGCTTTGACCGGATTTTAAAATTTCCGGTTTTTTAATATGACTTGGACTGGCTACCTGGCCGGTTCCCTGTTCGACCGGTTCGACCGGCCGGTCCGATCCGAGTTTTAAAACAGAGCTTCTTCGGCCAGCTGAAGCTTCTGAAGAAGCTTCAGCTGGCGGCCGCCGGCAACTTCTCCGATCGCCAAAATTTCTCAAAATACACCTCCCCACTCCAATTTTTGCGTAGATTCCATTTCCGGATTTAGTTTTTACAAAAGACGATTTTCGGCCAAAATATCAAAATTCAGTCCAGTTTTTATTTTTTTAAAACATCCAAATCTTTCACCAAAAATTATAAAAAATATACTACAACACTCTTACAACCTAACTATAAACTAAAATCAATGAAAGTAACAACAGATATGACAAAATTAAACCAAAACAGTCCAAAAAAATAACAAAAATCCTTCAAAAACTTTTAACACCCAAAACTCCAAAAATTTTTGAATAACCACACCTTTTCAGACCTACACTAGCAAACGGTCACCTATTTGACAAGAAAAACATGTACAATGTTAAGCTTTTTAATTCGTTTGTCATTTTGGCATTTTTTCAAACGGTTAATATGCATGCATGAGAAACATTTCCTTTTCCTTCATCTAGTTCATGCCATTTCCCCAAATTTCAGCAATGCAATAACAACAATAAAAAACCAGCAAACAAGAGAAATTAATATACAACAACAACAATAAAACCAGCAAAAGCAAAAGAAACTAGACATTGAAACATGGATGTAATATGATAAAAAAAAACTGGAAAATACCTCAATGTAGGTGGTAGTCTCTTGACCAAGATGTTTTGACACAATTTCCAAACCTTGAGCGTGTCTTCCTGGCTCCCTTTGATGATTGCTTTGTGTGTAGAGCGAGAGGGAGAAAGAGCCGAAACCAAGGGAGAGTTGGAGTTGTTTTTTTTTCTTGTTGTGGCCTCTTTTTTTTTGTCCTCTGTCCGTGAGAGTCGAGAGAGGAGACTGAGGGAGTAAAGGTGGGGAGTTTGTGTGTTTTTCTTGTCCAAGGGATCGTCTCCCTGTGTCAGAGCCGAAAGAGTACATATTCTTGAGCCCAAAGTGCCATTCCTTTTTGTCAGTCCCCGAGAATAAGGAGGGAACCAAGGGATTTTTGTCAAATGGGTTTTAATTGGTTCTTTTTTTTCTTTTTTTTTTTTTTCAAAATCATGGCTTCTCTTTTTTTTTTTAAGATAAATCTATAAAAATGAGACAAAAATATACTTAAAAAATGCAAGAAAATAAATTGCTCATCAAATAGAAAATATTTGAGAAAACGCAAAATTTGACAAAAATTTGGTGTCTACACTAAGTGTATCAATGACTTCAAAAAGCTGTTTATGAATACTCATGCTTCCCCCTCAAAAAAAAAAAATGAAATGCTTCAGTGCGATGACTTTCTCACGCTTGCTTAAACATAAATCAAAGGATTTGATCCTAGATAATACCATGTCCAAGTACAACACCAATAGAGGGGAGGTTAACAAGGTCATCATCATTTGTCACAACACATAAATGACCATCATGGCCACCAATGTCTTTGTGTTGAAAAACAATTCCACAACAAGCATTTGTGTTTCATTAGTCAATTTTGGTGTCGAAGTTTGTAGCCATCACTTAGATTCATGTTCCATATGAAAGACAATGCAAGTATTCGCCACTTAGTGCTGTTCCTAAGTTCTTATTAATTAAAAAAAAAAAACATACACTTTGCAAATCTAAATTGTCATCAAATTGTAACAATTAATTTCATCACTTTTCTATGTTTGATACTTTCTTGGCAAATTGTTATTCTACTAGATTGAAATCAAAAGAACCTAATTTTACCCTGATTGGACCCAATAGTCAGGGAAAAGGGAAGAGGTGGAAATTAAAAATAAAAAGTAAGCCGATAATCGAAGGTTTAAAAGTGCAGTAAGTGTATTTGACTTTTCTAACAATTCTTTAAGGTTGTCATATATGTAGTTTCTCTAAATTATATATAAATTTGGAGAAAATAAGAAGATAACAAATACTCAAAGTGCATGTAAGTTAAAGAATGTGAATTGCAGTCAAAGATTTGCAAAATTAACAGTTGCAGCAAAAAGGAAATGATTTACTTGGGAATTCTGGACAAGAACTTTAATTGCAACAAGATAAGGAGCAACTACCTGAGTCTTATTGACTCTTCGAGAAAAATTACATTTAATGGATACATAATCTAAAATTTCAAGTTCAAGTCAACGTTTGTATTATGAAGCAAAGCAAACATAATTAAACCAGAATAAATGGACCACAGAAAGATAAACCACATTGCACTGCACTCACTTCTGCTGTTTGCTTATACCACTTCCAACAATGGTAAGTTCATAAACTCAGAAGCCCAAGCCAACATGGTCGTAGCGGCAAAACATGATTTGGAATCCTACCTTTATATTTCCCGTCAATGGATAGGATATAAAACCCAAACTCAGAATTTTTCGTTTACAACTTTACCATATTATATGCTTTTAAAATTAAAGCATAAATTCATAAAAAATTCAAAAATCATAGGTAAAAATCACTTTTCCCACTTTCAAGTAATCAAGTTAGTTCCAACAAGTATTGATCATTTAATTTCTATGAACACACAATAAATTATAGAAACCTAGCACAAATTGGGTTAGTAAATAAAGTAAACAATGGATGAATACTAGGGAAAAAATTAAAAATAAAAGGAGATAATGAAGGAATAAGTAGGATACATCTGACCGAGGAGAAGAAAGGCAAGCTTCATACATCTGATACATCTGCTAGGAGAAGGCGTCGTTGAAGTGTGGACCTTATTGGTAAATGCCCAGTAATATAGCGGTGTGAGTCACCACTTGATCAAACAGCTTATTAGCATTTGTGAACTAGTGATTATGCCTCGCAAAAACGTCAATCGGCTGTAGAAGGCAATTTGTAGCCGATTGCAAACGACATTCAATATTGTTTAGGGTTTTCTTTTTCTTTTTTCCCAAAGCAAGAGATCATGTATGGTTGCATACATAAGTTTTAGCATATGAATTAGAATGGTTACTTTTGGTTCAAAGTTGTAGAAGGGTAGAGGAAACTTCATTTGAATCAAATCAATTTGAGTTAATAGAAAATTAAACAGCACGTGATAATAAGATATTTGGTACAATTATAGAAATGACACTGAATTGTCAGGAAATATGGGATGAGGATCCTAAGTTTGTTCTATGTATGAGTAAATTACACATCTGACGATAAAGATATCAATAAGTTGTTAAAATCATGGTGCAATCGTAAGAAGAGGCAAATTAAAGGAACAAAGTACCAAATCACTAATATCCTGGGGGTAAAGCGCAAAGGATTAAAAACCCAAAAAAAAAAAAAAAGAGAAATAAAATTCTAACATCCCTTTTGTCTTTAGCTAGTTTGGGAGGATGGATATGAAAAGAAAAGAAAGGTTTTGAAGGGGTAAGAAAGTTTTTCCATTGTTTGGGAGTTAAAATGAGAAGGAAAAGAAAAGAATAGGAAAGATTCCACCGCCCTCCATCTTTTGGAAAACTTTCCGCCCAACATTGGGCGGAAAGGGAAGGAACGGACAGAAGTTTAAGTAAATTTTTTAATATTACCAAATTACCCTTAAAATCCTATACAAAATATTTTAATACCCGATGAATCCCTCCCACATTTGTTTATAGAAAGGGCATATTTGTAAAATAATTTGTTTAAGTATCTTTTCCTTTCCTTTGCATTCAACTTCCAAACAAAAGAAAATTACTCACTTTCTTTTCTTTTTTAAAACTCCCAAACAATTTAGATAGAAACTTTGATCCTTTCTTTTCTTTTCTAACTTATCATTTCTCTTCTTTTCTTTTCATTTCCATCCTCCCAAACTAGCTATTAATCTAGCTCTAAGATTATGGCATCTCTCAGCCATGATTAACGTTACTGTTTACTTGAATATCTTTCTCTCGTCCTCAAAAAAAAAAAAAACTCTCTCTCCTTTAACGTACAAATCTGTCACTCTATGACTATTCTATATTCTATATCCCGTCACAAAATTTAAAATACATTTTCTTACACATTTTCCAAATTTGAATCTTTCTGGTTGTCCACTCTCTCATTTCAGACCATCAGTTCTTCCTCAAAATCTTCAAGCTTTCACACAACCCAAAAAAAACGGAATAATAATAAAGAAAGCTTCGAGGGAATTGTTGTTCCATTTTTTTCCCTTCTTCCCCCTATTTCATCATCCAGCTTTATCCCTTCTTTTTCTCAGGAATTTTTGTAGCTTTTTATAGAAGAAGATGAAGATAATGTAGAAAAGATCTGGGAATTCTTGTTGGGTATTTTTCCTTCCATCTTTGCTTCTTCTTTTAATCATTGACCCGGGATATTTGTATATATATTTGCTTTTAATTTATTGTTTTTCTTCTTTGTATGAGAGTTTTTGTCCTCAATCTGTAGAAGGATTCCAGCTTTTTTTTATTTTATTTATGTTTTTCTCTTTTAATTAAGAATTCTTATAAGAAAATTCAAGAATCTTTTTAGCTGTTTAATTCCAGAGTAATGTACCTTGTCTAAATCCCAGATTGGTAAATATCGACTTCCTAGGAAATACCTTTCCTTGGTTTTTTCCCCATTTTTTCCATTATTTGAAGGCCGAAGCTCATCAGCTTTCTGAATGTCGACCATTTAAGAGTTAAGCAATTTTGGATTGAAAATCTGGCATTGAGTGTCCCTTTTCGATATATTATCTGATTATTTAGGCAAAATTAAATATTGACCCCTTGATCAGTTTATCCATCCTCATTTTATAGAATTATAGTTCAAATATAAGATGCATGGAACTCAAAGCAAAAGGGACTTGGCCTTTGAATACCAAGCTCAAATTCCCATATTGAGGCCCAGCATTCATGCCAGAAGGGCTAATATCACAGTTAAGTTTCAAGATATTTATGGGTTTACAGTGGAAGGCAATGTTGATGATGTAAATGTGTTGAATGAGGTAAGGGAGAAGGTGAGGCAACAGGGGAGGGTCTGGTGGGCATTGGAAGCCAGCAAAGGTGCAAATTGGTATCTAGAGACTCATGTTTCCTCAACTCTTAAATCTTCGCTCAAGTTCACTGCCTTAGTGAATCAAATAACTCTCAAGAGGCTTATTAGGAAAGGAATTCCACCAAATCTGCGGCCTAAGGTGTGGTTTGCAATGTCAGGGGCGGCCAAGAAGAAGTCAACTGTCCCTGAGAGCTATTACAATGATCTCACAACTGCTGTTGTGGATAAGGTCACACCTGCCACGAAGCAAATTGACCATGTGAGTTTTTGAGTTTTAAGCAATACAATGGTTACTCTGAGATGGTTTTTTGATCTGTGATGTATTGGTGAGACTAACTTGTTCATAGCTTTGTATCTGATGATACTTATTTGCGTGTATGCTTTTCTGTATGTCTGTATGCTTCTAATTCAATGACTATGTTCTCATGTTTAAGGTGAACTCTGACAACTAACCGAATATAAATTACAGGATTGTATATAAGCATGTATTGTTAATTAATCTCAGCTTGGAGTCCAAGGAACAATAGCTCACATCTAAATGCTTGATTAACGTAATAGGAAAATTTTATCAGCCTTAGCATTTTGCTAATTTTTGGGTTTTAGCTGACCTGGGAAGGTTTTGTATCATAAGTGAGTGGGTGAGTTTGCTCTCTGAAGTGACTTGAGATGAGGTTATGCACTCTAAAGTGACTGTAGTCATATCATGCTTTAAACTGTCTGTGACAGTATGATAGGAGAACTCTACCCTTAGGAAATCTCATGGATTGTTGGTACATGCCTGGCTGATATTTATATTGTAGAATCTGAATGGAGATAGTATGCGACTAAACGTAGATTGCTGCTGACTTATGATGCTGGGATTACATGAAACAGTTGTAAACTGTAAAAAGCTGCCTTACAACTTTTGGTTGCTGAATTCTTTTGACCAGTTGTTTAACACTCCCTGCCTCACATTTTACATGTCATGGTTTCGCATATTGTTTGTTTCTGAATAAAGTGTCATGATTTGTAAAGTCCAAAAGATAAACCAGTACTTTCCCATCTTATCCATCTTCTATGTACTCAAAAACAAGAACATTGGAGTCGTAGATAACCATTGAACCTCGAATTGGAGCCATATGTGGAAACTTCATCTTTTCAGCTAAGTCGTAATGGCTAAAGTTTGATTTTGTTAGTCTATCCGTGACAGTGCCTTACTTCTTTTGGTAGCTTGAATGAATTCTTCTGATAAGTTATTTAGCATCATGGTTTTTCTCTTTCTTTGTTCCAAAGAAAATGGCGTCATGATTCGTAAGATCAAAAAATAAACCGCTACTTTCCCATCTTTATTATAGTATTTATTCAAAAGCAAGAACATTGGAGTAATAGGTAACTGATAGACTTTTAATTGGAGGGCATATGCTTCAGTTTTTTGGCTTTGTTGTAGTGGATAACTTGCATCTTTATTAGACTATCTGCAACTCTGCCCATGACATATAACATTGGATGATGGAGTGCTTCAAGTTTGAAATTAGATTAGGAGGAATTTCTCTATAATTCATTTCATTACTTGTTGGAGTACTCTAAGTTTTTATCTGTGAGCTTAATGTCTCTCGTTTATACTCAAAAAGTATTGATATTTGAATCAAATATAAATTATTAATTATTAGCAGAGGATGTACGTTAAGCATTGTACCTGTTGAAATATTTGCTAAAAGTTGTGAGTACATAGTGCACAACCATATCAGTTAAGCCAACCTTGCCTCCATTTTTATTACCTTTCTGAGTTTCTGTCTTATATATCTGGGCTTCTAAATGTTTTAATGTATGAGAGATTGGGTTTCTTCTTTTCCATCCACTTGCTTTTCCTATAGAAATCATTGAAACTATTTGCTAGTGTATTGGAATCTTCTGTGAGTGAAATGAATTCTGAATAAACTTTACCAATAGGATTCAAACTGTTGTGACTACTCTATTGTGTTAAGACATTGGTTCTTCTGGAACTAAACAACTAATATTCTCCAAATGATCCTCCATATTGATCTTTTTTCCCACAATGATCCAGCAAGAGGCTCCTAAATTCTTTGTGTGGGCCAGTAAAGATGGCAATGAGAAGATTATCATATTTCTTATCAAAAGTAAATTGTAAAGCACAAAAGATTCCTCTTTGCCCTCGTGCAAGTTAATTGGAATTTCTCTTCCTCCTACTTCTGTAGTCAAATCAAGGTCTAGACACGCCAACAAGAATGCCTACATCTTTGAAGCCATCCTATGTTTTTGAAGCCATCCCATGTCTTTGAAGCCATCCCCTAATAGGCTCTGGCCATGAGATTCATTTTCTTCGCTTAAATTTGTTGAACTGCAATCTGTACTGACTCATAAAAACTGTATCTAACCTGTTAACATATCACATCAACTAAATGTTTTGAGTTTCCAGATTATTGTAAGATGGAGCTTATTTTTAAGTGAATGGATTCTCCAAGATGGAGCCCAATCTGTTTGCAATTTGTGCACATGCATACTCATTCTATATCTGTCCTAGTGTGTTTTCTAATTGATCTTCCTTGGAGAAGTAAGTTCTTTGCACATGCAAACTTTGTATCTGTCATGTAAGGGGTTATTCTGGTTTAGTAAAATAAATTTGAGGATCTTTTATTTTTAAAGTAAAGTCTTTGTTGAAGTGGTTCACATTTGCTTTATTTGGTTGTAGCTTAAATTTATTCCTAATCTTTACCGGCTGTGATAATGCATAAGACCTAGGTTTCTCTTACACTAGTTCTTGTTCTAACAATTGATTGTCCAAACTAGATTGCACTCTTGCATGGTAAATATAACCAAACAAACTGCACTAAACACAAGTTACTTCCACCCTGACTAAAAGAGAAATGGATACATGGAGTACTTGTTATTGACAAAGTTCAATAACGTTGATTGACTCATGTGGTGTAAACAGGTCTAGAACCTAAAATCAAGACGAGTATACCCACCATATTTGCAGGATGTAACTTCGATTGACACATCTGTGGTGTAAACAAGTCTAGAACCTAGAATCATGCTGAGAAAAGTCTGAATAGGCTCATAAAATGCAGCTTTTTGATGCTAACCATACTGCCTCACTTCTGCTTTCTACTTCTATAACCGTGGACCTGAGAAAATCATCTATGTGGGCTCTATTGCAGATTTAGTAGGCTGTCTCAGTTTACATTGCTTTTGAGTCAACTTAAATGGAAAATAAACTGCTGAATAGTATTATGAAGATCTTCTTTTCTTTCCTATTTTCGCTTTTTTTTTTCCCTGTAATTGCTAGCATATTAAAAAAATCCTTATGCCATAGGTTGACAAAATGAAGCTGTTTGGTTGGTTTTGATGAATGTGCTTTATATGGACCAAATCCTTTAAATTCCTCATGTGTTAGACAAATGTTGTCAACTTGATACTCGACACAAATGTACTTTTTCCTGCAGATGCCATTTTGTTGGTTTATGTTCTTTAACAAAATCTGAAGTTGAGAACTCAAGACATCATTGTATTGTGATGGTGCTTGAGCAGTTTTTCTGTAAAATACTGGCAAGAGAAGGTAATCTGTAACAGTTCCAGGTGTCTTTGCCTTGACTGGAGATTTGAGACTCCCACCTTGTATTGACCTCATTCTTGGTCAACTAAATTTATGGTTGCTAAAATGGTATAAATCTTGGAAAATGGTGTAACTAGATGTTTGGGCTCTGACTTGGAGTTCATTGGTTATTTGCTCACAAGAAGTCATGGAAAGTAAGCTATCATCATATACACATTATGCAAACTAAAGCTTTTCTCTGCTTAATCTTTAAAATCCTAGGACATATACAACTGGACTCTCCACTCTCAAATAATACCTACCCAATGGTTTCCATCTACTTTGCCTTCATACCAAATGGTGTTGGGCTACGATCAATAACCTGTGAGGGAGGTTAATATCCCTGTTCATTAGCAAACATGTGATGTTATGCTACTTAAGAGTATATAATAATAAGGATGAGGACATTCTAGTTCATTGTTGGGTTCGTTAACTGTATTCTTGTGTTGTTCCAATTTGATTACCGTTTGTGTGATACTTGTTTTCTGGCAGAGTTTTTGGATGAATGAAAATTTTAGCTTGTTGACCAAGTGATAATCTATGTCAATCTCTTTGGATTGTCTTTGTGTGGAATATTTACCCTAATATTAAATACTTCTGCAAAAGAGTTTACTCCCCTGAACGGCAGGGGCTTCATAAATCAATGCTGGAAGGAATGTCAGAATTAGTGAATCATTACAGATTTAACAGTGGAATTGAATAAAGTTAAAGGTATACTTTGATCAAACTAAGGTTTTCTACTGAACGAACTAAGAAGTAAATACTGGTCTTTGTGCTTTCAGACTTGCTCTGCAATTGCTCACTAACAATTCAGGCTCATGTTTTAAGATGTGTTGTGATTCCATCTTCCAAATTTGGTATTCATTGCTCTTTATTTTCTTTTGCTTTTCTGTGCAGGACCTACCGCGAACTTTCCCTGGTCACCCATGGCTGGATACCCCTGAGGGTCATGCTGCTCTTCGACGTGTTCTTGTTGGATATTCCTTCCGAGATTCTGATGTTGGTTACTGTCAGGTGGTATCTTGATGCTGTCATACTGGAAAATAATATTAATCAATTGATATCTTGCTTAAGCTGTCTTCTTCATTCTGTTGCTCAACATGTACTCTAGGTACCCACATATGTGGCGCTACAAAATTTGCAAAGATGCTGTATGCATGATAATCCTATCAACTCTAGCAATTGAAAAATCGAATAAATCAGACAAACCAATAAGTCCTCAAAGATGAGCAAAATTCACCTAAACTGAGATAATTAACCGAACTCGGTGAGTTTATCTGAACCAATGACTTCCTTGTGTGGGTTGACAGATTGTGTGTCAAATTGCTGCGTCGTTTTCCAAGTGAATTTTGGGTATTTGTGATGTTCATTTCTTACATAGGTTAGGCCATAATAATTAAGTGTCCTCAAGTTGTGTGAACTAAATGCTCTGATATGCTAACCCCGTCTAATTTATTGTTACCATTTCCATCTGTCCAATTGAGTAATGAAAATTCTTTTCCTGTAATGGCATTAACCTCCTGAGATACAATGTTATCAATCTTTCTAAAGAAAGCTAGCGCCAAATTTGTGTATGACAGCTTTAACCATTGTTTGAGAAATTGAATCAGTATTTGATTATAATTATTCTCTTTGATATTAGTTCACTGGCTTTCTTACTCCCACAATATTTGGTTAATGCACTAGTCATTGTTACCTGAGTGCAACCTTTTAAGCATTTGAGTCTTTATGTCCTTTTGATAGTGAAGCACTTAGAAACACAACATAGTCTAAAAGATGTGAAGCACTTAGAAACACAACATAGTCTAAAAGATGTATCTACTGATGTCAACTTTAAGAGTCAGGCCAGGGAAGTCAAGGTTTTAAAATGCAGAGTTACCTTTTTTTGCCTGTTAGTTGTTTGAAGAATGCATCGCTGATGTGGCTATGCTGCAGGGTTTAAATTATGTTGCAGCACTATTGTTACTTGTGATGAAGACAGAGGAAGATGCTTTTTGGATGCTTGCCGTTCTTTTGGAAAACGTATTGGTCAGTGATTGTTATACTAACAACTTGTCTGGATGTCATGTTGAGCAAAGAGTATTCAAGGATTTGCTGGCTAAAAAATGTCCCAGGTGATCCATTATTTCATGTCTAGTGAACAGCCAACATTCATTTCTGTTGGATAGCATGCATGTATGCAGCACCAAATGTCTCTGTGTATCTGTGTTCATGTTTGCTTATCTATAAATGGGGTTGTGTGTACATGGTATCACATAAATGGATGTCTATATATGTGTGTAGTTATGCTTAAAGTTGGAAAGCATATTGTACAGGATAGCTGCTCATCTAGAAGAGTTAGAGTTTGATGTATCTCTTGTTTGCACTGAGTGGTTTCTGTGCCTCTTCTCCAAGAGCTTGCCTTCAGAGGTTAGACATCTGTCAGCTGCTCCACTCATTTCCTTCCACTCCTGATCTCTTCCAGCTGAAATTTTCTGCCTCTGAAACACACCATATTTGTAAAATTTGTGAAATGTCACGTTTTCTCTGTTATATTTTGTGACACACCTTATAATGCATCTTCTGTAACACTGCTCAGACAACCTTGCGCGTATGGGATGTGCTTTTCTATGAAGGGGCAAAGGTTCTATTTCATGCCGCATTGGCTATCTTTAAGGTGACAGCATCTTGCTTCTTTGGTTAATTCTTGACTATTCTTAAGTTCCAGTTAATATAGTCGTCTTTAATGACTGCAGATGAAAGAAGAAGAGCTGCTGATGGCAAATCATGTTGGGGATGTCATTAACATCATACAGAGAACAACTCATCACCTCTTTGATCCAGATGAGCTACTGACGGTAACTATTCCCTTCCAGTCTGTCATCTTTCCTTATGTAAAAGAATTAGTTTAAAAGGGTGCTGCATCATCTACTGGCACACACACTAAGCAGAAAGGAAAAGGGAAAACTTAAAAATCTTGTTTCTTTTTCATTTTTCCTGTCCCTTTTGAAAGATTTTGGTCTGAGAAACCATACAAATAAATAAGGGGGTGGGGCTGTCATTAGCGTCCTTTCAAATGCATCCAGTTGGCCTGCTTAATGCACAAAAAGATGGGTTGGAGTTGTTTAATCATTCAATGTAACAAACCTTGCA
>NC_040039.1:26996718-27049445 GCF_003713205.1 Coffea eugenioides
AAACAAAAAAATGAGTAGAGGTTGGTGAGGACACTTGTCGGCCATCTAAAGGCCTTGACCAAGACTAATTGTCTTACCTTCTTATCACCATGGAGCAGCCTTTCTTCCTCATTTTTCTGCTACCTTGGCCGAGAGAGAGAGAGAGAGAAAAACCCAAGGGAGAGCTGCCCAAATCCATCTTGAAATTGGATCATCCAAGTGAGGAAAAAAAAACTAAACCGATTAAAACCTTCCTTGAGTGTTTAGCTAGTGGGGTGTTGGTGAAATTTTGGAAGGAAGAGCTAGGGTTGCTTTTGGTAGTCACTTTAGCAAGGTAATGATGCTGATTTCCCCATTTCTTACTCTTGATCTTGTTTAAATTGGCTTAGCACCTTAAATTTGTGGTGGATGATAGCTATTATCAAGATTTGGGCGGATAGTGTATGTTTTTTTTAGTTATATGAGTTAGGGTTTGAAAGATTGCTTCCTATACTTGCTGTATGGTTCATATATGTTGTATCTAAGATTATATAAGGGGCTTTGGTAGTGATTGAAGCAAGAAATGAAGAAAGTTTCCTTTGAAACCGAAAATTCCAGATTTCTGGAAAATTGTAGCCCTGTTCTGTCTGTTCCGATTCATGATGTTCGAGGCCAAATTAGCTTAGCATAAACATGAAAGTTGTAGAGAATGATTTTTTTATAGTTTCCAACAAAATTTCAGCCCAATCGAAATATAACGTAGCCTGTGAAAAGACCAAAATACCCTCACTGCCCTAGGATGCATCCAGTGATCCGTTTTGGACAGTTCATCCAATTGACTGTGTCTATTCACTATGATCCATGCTTATTTAGCCATTTTTCAAAACATGAAAGTTTTAGTACTCTGTCTTAGCTTTTCAACGCCTCAAAGAACGCCTTAAACGGACTTTGGTAGCCTGAGATATGGCCATTTAAATGTTGTACGGATAACTAGCCGGTTAGTTGGAAGTTGGTTCTGTGAATTGGGAATTTGACTGGGTTACACTGGAAATTTAACTAAGTGATCTTCATGAAAGTTGTAGGCCTTCGTCTTAACTTCGAAACGGTATAAGTTGCACACCAACCCGATAAGCGTAGCCTCGGATGTGTCCATTCCGTAAAACCCTATCAAATCTGTCTTTACTAAAGCTCATTTCCGCACTTGTTGTTAGCTTGAATTTTTGTCCTTGTATTGTCTTGAGCCTATTGAATGGCTAGTGTGATGAATTTATATTGTGTAGGACTTTGGGTTTGAATGAGGAAAATAATGAAGCCAAAAATGACTGGAAAATTAGGTAAATACAAAGGGCATACTGCCCAAATTTACGCTCGAGAACTAGAGAAATATACTTGCGACTTGAGTAAGGGTTAAGAGTGATTACTACTTGAACCATCGAGGATATTTGCACCTTCTTTTATCGAGGTATATAAGATAGAACTTGGCCGACCTTGTACCCTTGGAAAAATGAAATTTATGACTAATAGATATACTTTTCTCCATTTCGTCGACCCAAATGGTATTTCAAAGTATAATTGTTTCCAAGTTTCAAAGTCTTAAGAGCGAGTATGAATTTCTTAGAATTTGATAAGTATCTTGAATACTACTTAAACGAGTTGCATTTATTTGATTTTCTTGAAGCGAAACTCTTCTGTTTCGAACTCTAGAAAGTTTTACATTCGTAAATGATATTTTATCGCAGATTTGGACTCCAACCAAGGAGTTGGACCTGAACGTGTTTTTTGAGAGGCACTAGACTTTTGGTGAGTGCTTCCAAATATCTGGTTGAACTAGACACTTGTTTTAATACTTAATCCATGAAAATACATGATACGAGATTTGTTGATCGGGTAAGGGTGTACTTTATCGCACTTGCCCTAATACGATACCTACTTGTTTATTGTTGCAATTAACTTGAGATACTTGTACTTGATTTGTAAGTGTGGAGCGGCAGCATGTACCACACTCTATCCGAGTGGGAGGTGCCTCTCATTCCCGTCTCCATACTTTTATTTTAATTCAGTCGATTGGAGTGTTATCTCGTCGACTTTTTGGGGAACCCCAAACCCCATTGGCTAGTTAATCGAGTCGAGCCGGCAAGGGTTTGATCGATTGGGTAACGAACCATGGGTCTTTCGTTTTGTCGAGTGGAGTGATATCTCCTCGACTAATCGGTATACTCGAGTATTACCATTCATGTTTATTGAGGATTTTGGGCCCAGTAGGGGGTGTGAATGGTGGACGGAGAGTAGTGTAAGTGGTGCTCTACTGGATTGGTTACTTATTTGAAGGTTGACGGAGTGTCAACTATTACTTGATCAAGCTCTGGTGATGCAATGGGAATTTGGCTCCTGAGAGCCATCCGTATCCTTATATTTTGAAGTGATTATTGTTTATTGGATTATTGTTTCTTTTGAAAAACTTTTACACTCGCTCACGTTGAGATTTGCTACTTGAAGTATTATTGCTCACTTTTATGAACTATTCATGCTCATTACTTGCTACGTGTTACTTGCACTTTTAAATAAAGGTTAACTTGCTATTGGAACCTCACTGGGCTTTTAGCTTATTCCACTCCATTTGTTTTCCTTAGGGTACGAGCGAGGCGTGAGATATGTAAAGACTAGCGTAGACTAGTTGTTTTGACTTTTGGACTTGTACTCGCGCTATTACTCGAATAGAATGTTTTGTATCTGGATTGTATACACTTTGAACCAGTTTGGGTATATAGAGGTTTTGTATTTTGATGGTGCATCGATGTAAATTATAAGTTTGAATTGTGTCACTATTTACTATCTATGGATGTATGCACGTGATACGAGTGAGTGAGTCCTGGCGAGAGTTGGGCAGGCTGTCCGCTAAACCTTTGGGTACGCCCAAGGGGAGGTGGGGCCGTCACATATGCACAGGTGTTTGGTACCTGTGATTAGAGAGAATTTTTCATTGGACTAATAATAGTACATTCTAGAAAGAAATAGTCATCAAATATGACAAAGCTAATAATATTACATTCTAATTGTAGCACACACTTGTACAATTTGCTTTATCAATGCTTTTAAAATTTTACTATTTCCAAAAGGTTTCTACAGATGTCAATTGAAAATCGCCTAAGAGCAGATATAAGTTGTTTCAGACAAAGGAATACGTGACATTAAGATAACGCAGATTCCTTTTTAGTTCTAATCAATTAAACATAATATCCAAAGAAACACACATTGACCAAGATTTGTAGCAATTCTTACAGTTGTGTACTACAATATATTTATTTAACTTCAAAATTTGCCTAAAAAGCCAGCACAAATTTGCAGCAAATAGAATCCAGTAAATCATAATTTACAAAAAAGTGATCAGCTAAAAGGAAAAGAAACAACTAACCTCAGTCCCAGAGAGAAACCATAACAATGCGAAAACATCCTCATGGATTCTATTTCTCAAAAAGCAATAACACAGAGAAACAGAAAGCCAACAAAGTAACAGAAGAAGTACAAAGATCAATCATTTGGCCATGGTGTAGTAATTGCTATAATTTCCCATTATAAATACTCAATACCATTCAATGAAGAGCCTGCCAAGATCCTAAGTAGGTTTCTTTCTTAATTCTATTTTGTTGGAGGTCTTAAACCTAAATAAGGGCATAAAAAGAAATTGTCACTGCTCTCAGCTATAATTAATTGTACTAATAGCAACTAATGTATCAACGACCCCAACCAAAGCTTTGTTCTAGCAATTCATATAGCAACTTGTTAATTGCACAACATGTTAATATTTCTTTGTGTTAATTGCGCAACAAAAGCCACACTTGAATTAAATGTATCTATAACACCATTTTAGTAATTATACCAATACATAAGCTTATATGAGTTGTACTTGATGCAAAAACGATTGCAAAATAATTTAATATTTTAGAAATACCCAAATGTCTCTATAAATCAGAGCTTTAAATGTACCAAAGTAAGGGCATTTCGGTAAATATGCCTAAACACATGCTGCCCTCAGTTGTACCAAAAGTTTTAAAAGAACTATACAATATTTCACATTCCCAAAAATTCCTATCCATCCGATTGAAATTCAAAACCCCTTTGACCACAACTCATTCTTATATAGTATAAGGATGTCATTTCTCCTGTTAGGCAAACTGTAGCAGGTTGGCAAAAGGTGCAAAGGACATGTAATAACTGGAAGTTAGCATTGGATGGAATTTTGGTTAGTAGATTTTTTCCCTTAGTTTAATATTGTATAGCTATAGGATTTATTCTCCATATAGCATGGGTTCTTGTTCTATTGTGCTTGTATAGGGCAACTTTTCTTGCTATTAGAAACCGTTCCTTCCTTATTTAATGAAAAGAGTTATTTTGCCTAAAAAATAGATATCGTCTATTCTTATTCTAGTGCATATATTCATTTGAAACCTATGTAAGACTTTTAAGTTATCAGTGAGAGGGCAGATGCATTATGAATTTGACTAATAATTATGGTAAAAATTAGTTGAAGCTAACATAAGGAATATTCTATTGGTTGGTTACAGACTTAAAGCCTATTTGATAAAACTTAAGTTTGAAATTTGAATTCTAAAATCTAAAATTTAAGTACTGAATATATTAAGTTGCTGAATTGATTAATATATATATGTTTGGTAATTAAATAAATTACAATATTGAATTGAAATGTCGAACAAATAATATTTTTTTATCTTAAAACTAATTGTCTTTGTTTGTGTATTTGGAGAGAAAGAAAAGTGTGTCTGTGCATGAGAGAGAGAGAATAATGAAATAATTTAGAGATAGTATACTAAATATGTGTATTTATGTGTCATTGTGTGTATGCATGCATATATGTATGTCAAACAAAAGGAGAACAAATGTGCACTTTGTGTTAAAACATGTATGAAAATGTGTTATATATGTGAGAAGTGTAATATATCAAAATATTGAGTACAAAATTTTGTACACAAATTAATAGTGCTTAATATATGAAGAGCCTATTCGATAAATTAAAATTCTGAATTTTGAAAATTAATTGCTAAAAGCATTAAGTTGCTAAATTGTTTAAATTATATCTTTTTAATAATTAACTGGATTATAATACTGAATTGAAATATCACACAAATATTGTGTTTATATTTTTAAAAGAATTGCATTTATTTGAGTGTTTGGAGAAAAAGAAAAATGTGTGTGTGTGAGAGAGAGAGAAAATAATGAAATAATTTAGAGGTGGTATCTAAATATGTGCATTGTCTGTAAGAGAGTGTGTCCATGTGTATGTGTCTATGTGCGTGTCAAACATAAAGAAAACAAACATGTATCGTGTGCAAGAACAGTATGAGAGTGTATTGTATATGTGAAAGGTATAGCTTGGTAGTCAATTCAGAAGATTCACTAGGGATAGCAATCAAGTCAGAAATAGGTTGATGGGTTGGCTCGAGACTCGGGTATAACAAATAACTTGTTGATCCAAACACAACCCACCAACCTAAAATAGTTCAGGTATCGTGACCTAAACCCGAAAATTTCGGGTGGGTGGGTCAACCCGAATGATTTGAAACATAATTTCAATTTACTAATTTATCACTGTCTAATAGAACCAATTTTGCACAAGGCTAATTACATAATCAAGTATTAAAAATCTCGATAAAACAATCCCAAACCAGATCTAAAATAAATTAGAACACTGTAAAATTATTTTTTCCGAAACCAGATCTAAAATAAATTGAAATACTATAAAATAGAAAATAATGTAATATATCATTTGTCCAAACATAACAATTTCAACTTCACACAAGTTAAACAAATTCATTTAGAATTAAGTGGTTAATGCCTTTGGAAAAAAAAGAGAGAATAACTTAGTTTAGTTAGATAAAATATTTTGATATTTATTAAATTATTGTAATTCATAAACGGGTTATTGGGTCAACCCATAAGCGACCTGAATTCGATCTGTTTTTTTTTTTTTCGAGTTCATCATGTTCGACCCAATTCTAATCTGAACCCACGAAGTCTCAACCCAAACATATTAATTTCGTATTAGGTTCATATCGTGTTTTTAAATCATGTTGAAAATTGCCAACCCTAAGATTCACTGAAAATTTTTACTTAAAATTTTGTACACAAATTAAGCAATGCTTAATAAATTAAGTGGTAAGGCATTTCTATTATCAAACATGCTTGATTCAAAAGGCTCAGAATGAATAAATTTTAGCAGTAGAGTTATCAAACAGATCCTAAATGGCCTAAAATTTTGAACAGAAATTAAATAGTACTTAATAAATTAAGTGGTAAGATATTTCATTTATCAAACATGCCAAATTCAAAAGAAGTTTTGAATGAATTAATTTTTAGCATTAAGTAAAATAATTAAACACACCCTTAATTAGGGGCAACAAAGGAACAAGAGATAGTGCAAGCGAGTTGACATATGTTAACTGATCTGACAGAATTAACTTTGTTGCTACTTGCGAAGAGAGCTCTCTTCGAGCCAACCCAATGGCATCTCTTGACACCGAAGTCACCATGGTTCCGGCTGGAGAAGGCTCCAGCGGAGCCGGACCTTCATCCTCCACGGTGTCCACCTCAACTTCTGGTAAGAAAGCCACGCGATTCGAGATCAAGAAGTGGAACGCCGTCGCTCTTTGGGCTTGGGATATCGTGGTGGATAACTGTGCAATTTGCAGGAATCATATTATGGATCTTTGCATCGAGTGTCAAGCTAATCAATCCAGTGCTACTAGCGAGGAATGCACAGTTGCTTGGGGTGTTTGCAATCATGCTTTTCACTTCCACTGTATTAGCAGATGGCTCAAGACACGCCAGGTTTGCCCATTAGATAACAGTGAGTTGGAGTTCCAGAAGTACGGTCACTAGAGCTTGGGCAATTGACAGATGGGTCTCTCTGTGTGTTGTTGAAAATGAAGATTTAGCCCAGCCTTTACTTGCCTTTACCAGTTTGCTGCAAATACGAAGTCAAACATTCTGAGAAACCTATTTGTTGTAGAATGCAATATCTGGTTCTATTCGGTACTATGTCGGATTCATCGGTAAATTAGTTTGCAGTTACTCGTACTGAATTGATGTCTGCTCTTTGCTTTTAATGATTTTAACACCTTATTGCTGGTTGTTGCCTAAAAAAAAATAATAATAATAACTTTGTTGCTACTAAAATTGGGATAATTTTAGAAACCTCCTTTGAGATTTATAACTATTTTACTAGCCACCCTTTAGGTTTCAAAAATTACACTATTCTTCCTTGTGGTTAATTCTCTTGTAACATCTAGGTCCAACTGGCAATTAAAAAGTGATATCAGGAGAGTGAAAATAATATGATTCTATCATTGTCCTCATCTACTATATTATTTAATTAATCTACTACCAGTCCACATATTAAAGAAAAATACTAAATTTTGCTGTTTATTATCAGGGATCAAATCATAGATAATATCAAAAAATAGTATATTATTCTACACACTACACTTAATGTAAGATCCAAATTATTCTTTTCAACTACAGACCCATTATCAAACATAATCAACAACAAATCATAAAAAAAACTTGCAACCAAAAAATTATAAAGAGTGAATTTTAAAGCCCAAAAAATCTCAGTAGCACCATAAATATCCTTGTGACTTAATATATTGACAAGAATATTAATGCTATTAAAGTTTGCTCTTTATAATGTTTTGGTTGCAAATTTTTTTGATTATTTGTTTTTTTATTATGTTAGGCATGTAACTGAAAAAGAGTAATTTGGCTATTGCATTTAAGTAAAAAAAAATAGAATGATATACCATTTTTTAATGCTATATGTAATTTGATCTTTAGTGATAAACAACAAATTTTAGTATTTTTTTAATGTATGGATTAGTATTAAATTAACTAAATAATATAGCAAATGAGGGACGGTGATGGAATCATAATATTGTCTTTTCTCTCTTTTCTATTACTTTTTAATTACTGGTTGGATTTCAATCTTACAAGATAATTAATTTCAATGAAAGTCAGTGTAAATTTTGAAACTTGGAGGGAGGCCAGCAAAATAGTCAGAAACCTTAGGAGAGATTTATGAAATTATCTCATTAAAATTTCACTTCCACCCAACAAAGATCAAGCAATATGCATACGTTTAGAGTTAAGCATCAGTGGATAACTAGCTACATAAATATGACTTTGACCCCTAACAATGACTATTTTTCACATGGTTTAGATTTTTTTTCTCTAATTTCTCTTTAAAAGAGTGTACTATGACATATCGGTGTGTACCATTAGCATATACATTAAATAGATGATTACTATAGAATTTAATTAACAAGTAATAAATTAATTAATTGCATAAAATATAATATTAATGTTACATTTATAAGTCTAATTTCGTGTTTACACTTGTTTGCTTTGATTTGATTAGCGAATAAGGTCTTAGTGGTTTGATGATTAAGAAGGTCAATTATAGTTCAATCTTCATATTGTCACTTGTTTGCTTTGGTTTGGTTAGCGAGTAATGTCTTAGTGCAAGTAAATAGGTTCTTGTATAATATAATCATGCGCCTTTACACTCATTTGCTTTAATTTAATTAGCCACTAACGTCTTAGCAATTTGATGATTAAGAAGGTCAACTATAGTCCAATCTTCATAAAATCACTTGTTTGCTTTGATTTGATTGGCGAGTAACGTCTTAGTGCAGGCAAATATGTTCTTGTGTAGTCTAATATTTATATTTTACACTTTTTTTTCATTATCTATTCAAAAAATCCAAAATTGAATACCTTAAAAGACCAAATAGCGTATTATTTTAAACATTTTAAAATTTAATTAACATTTTTTTATTTTTTTAAATCCAAGGTTGAATATCTTATTTATTATTTGAAAAAACAGCATTTGTTTTTAATATTTTGTATGCGTATTTTCTTAATGCATTGGATTTATTACTAACAAACTCTACTGTGTAAAAGATACACATAATCAAAATAACTTTTTTAACAAAAACCAATTCAGTGTACCAATAAATGTTTTTTTTTTGAATTCTTACCAATAAATGTTCAAGTACCACTTTAACGTCTAGTTTATGGTGTGATTTATGTTTAGGAGCTATTGCAATTAATTGTAGATATGATCGTGTTGGAGGGAAGTATAAAAATTCAAGAACTGTTTCCCTTCTTTGCTTTGCTCTTCCGAGAATTTGATATTTTTTATTTGGTACCAAAGACGTGTTTTTTACTTGTAGACCCGGTATCCAGCATCTAATTGTTAGTTTTGTAATACCACGACGCAACCAATCCTACGGTCTAGCAGAATCTTGATGAATGGGCGGTTTAGATTTAATTTCTATTGGTGTGGACACCCTCATTATTTCTGCACTATATAAGCATACTAACAACTGAGATTTTTTTTCAAATCAATTAATAATTACGACAATCATATCCCATGCACAAAACAATCCTTGATCCAATTGGTTCATGGTACAGATTAAATGTATGATATACTAATTGTGACGGAAAAATTACTTGTCTTAAAAAATAAAATTACATATCTATATAACATTTTTTTAATCTCGTGGATCTCGAAACGAGTGTTTGTGCATATGAGCAGAATTAGCTTGGGCTTGTAAACATATGTAAATCACAATAGAAATGTGCACACATATTCATTCCTACGTACACAAGGCAAGGAAAGAAAGACGGAAAAAAAATGAATGTTTTCTACTTTTGTGTGCACATATGATTTTTCCTCTTGCATATGTCACAGTTAATTCAAAATGAACTCCTTGGACTAATGATTGCTTGTGTCCCTAATCCCTTTATATTAGTCATTCATTGAAAATGACCAAAATATAGAAGAATTAGTGAGAGGATTGTTCAATTGCAACTAACTATCTAATCTTATGGTATCTATTTTGTCTGGAAAATGGCTTGGCATCTAGTTACCTTTTGTGCTTGACACATATTGCCAACTAGCCGCACAGTTTCAAACCTCCTTAATAATCCTCTAAATAATCACATCTGCTGGTTTCCCAGGTTACCCCTTCGTTGGTGCTGGAAATTTTTCTATTTGGCTAAACTTTGACTAAAATGACTGAATTGACTAAAAACAAAAGTTAAAGGACTAAATTTGAATTAATAAAAAAAAAGTTGAATGACTTAATAGTTGTTCACCCTTAACTAAACATGTATTTGAAGACCTTAAATGAAAATTACCATTTTAGTCCATTTTCTTTCATTTTGTTTTCATGAGTATGGTCCCTAATCCATCACCATTTGCCATTTAGTCCCTTATCTTTGTCAGAATTGACAATGTAGGACAATTAAGTTTTACCAAAAAAATATATTGCGGGTTAATTGAACAATCACGTCAATTGCAAGTGCGCCATTAACATAATAATGCAAATGTAGAATTTGGTCCTAAGGTCTTAACCAGTGTGGCCTTTTACTTATCATGGTAAACTAGTAAAATTATTTAATTACCATACACATGTGCATTAAAGCGAGTCAAATAATACATACATACATACATGTGTGTGTATGTATATATATATATATGTATGTATTGTGTGTATGTATATGTCTAAATACATATACATATATACATATATATAAACAGAACAAATAAATAAATTCAAAAACCACATTATATGCCTTTATTGTGAATAACTTATATCGCGATCAATGTGAAATGGCAAAAACCCAGATTTCAACCACCACTGTAATTGTGAACCATTCTTGGAAGTAATGGATGAATGGAACACCGCTAGCTTTGGTGGATCCTAGTTGTTGAAAAATAATCCGAACAATGCTAACAATATTGAAGATATAATTTGAGCAAGTTTGAGCCTTGTTTAATAATACTGATCTAAGAAATTATTTCAGAAAGTTGAAATGTTCCCCCAAGATTAAATAATCCTTCTTCCTATAAACAAAAAAGAACAGAAACAACAAATATTGTATAAACCCATAGGATAAAAGGGAATAGAGAGAAGAAGGAGGAGGGAGTGAGCTACCAGGAAAGAACAACTGGAGTTTTGTGTTATGAATGTGCTTTCTAAACTAGGAGTGGCGAGTATTTATAGGCCTCAAGAAAGCTATGTTGGAAAAGGGATAAAATTTCGGTAACAAACGGAACGTTGCTAGGAGATAAAATTTTATCATCTGGTGGAAAGAGTCATCTATTGAAAGGATAAAACTTTATCCGTAAAGTTTAAGATAAAATCCATTTTTCACTGTAAATGTACAAATAAAAATTTACTTTAGGTAGAAAAACTAAAGAAGTAAAGCTTACTTTTGAAAACAGAAGCATTTAATTTTAAAAAATGAAAAATAAAGGTGATGGATGGGCAACTTTTATGGTTATACTTACAATCAGATGTCATCAATTTTTGGTAAGCATAAATTTGAAGCAAAGAAAAACTAACCTTACCCTCATTTCTTGGTTTTTTGAAATATTTAGTTATGTCACTATAAGGGCATTTTGGGGTTATAGAAGTTAATTTATCACTAGATAAATTAATTTTCTTCCCTTAATTATCGAAAGGGGAAGCTTTTGATATTATCTAACAACCAAGAGAAAGGTAGCTGCTATTTAAAAATGAAGAGTAGAGATCCTTGACTTTGCAAAAACTAGAGGGGAGGTTAGTGTAATTTACCCTAATTTCTACTACTAGCTCTAGATCTTTCTGGTTTTGTGACTCTATCCTCGATATAGTTCAATAGAAAAGTTCCTTCATAAGCCTCTCGTGGCTCTTTTGGCTAGCTCTCTCACCTAGTATGGATATAGAATGTAGGTTGGATGAGGTGTTGGCATGTTGTGAGAAGAATTGTTGGGCATGAGAACTACAAAGGCCATGTTAGGCCTTTCCTTAATGTCTTCTTGAGCATAGAGGGAAGCCAATATGGATGCTCTGAATGGCTTCATCTCTTGCAGAAAGTCTACTTCACTAGCGTTGTAAATGATTGAGTATTTTAAAAGATTTTATTCTACATTGGAAAACCAAACAGATTTCCAATCACCTTTTAAGGCTTAGTTTCTTATTGAACTTGTGTTAGGTTAATAAATAGTGTGGGCTTACACGCATGAAAGGGAAGTTGAATTGGGCCTATCCACTGCAAATTGATAGATTTAGTCCCCTTACATGTGTGTTAAGCACAACCTAATTTTTTACTTCTTTTTTTTCACCTGAAGTAAATTTTTATTTGTATGTTTACGGTGAAAGGATTTTATCTTAAACTTTACGGATAAATTTTTATCCCTACAACAAATGACTCTTTCCACCAAATGATAAAATTTGATCTCTTAGCAATGTTTCTTTGATTGAAAATCAGGAAACTATCCTTTGTTTTGTTACAAAAAATCAGAACTCTAATGTTTCATTTGTTACTGAAATTTTACTCTTTTTCCGATGTAGCTTTCTTGAGCCCTATAAATACTAGTCACTCCTAGTTTAGAAAGCACACTAACAACACAAAGCTCCAGTTGATCTTTTCTGGTAGCTTACTCTCTCCTCCTTCTTCTCTCCATTCCATTTTCTCCTTCTCTACTGGGTTTATATGATATTTGTTGTTTTCATTCCTTCTTGTTTATAAGAAGAATGGTTGTTTAATCTTGGGAAAACATTTCAATTTCGTGAAATAGTTTCTTAGGATAGTGCTGTTTAGCACGACTCAAACGTGCTCAAATTACATCTTCAATATTGTTAGCATTGTTTGGATTATTTTCCAACAATCTAAGACACTATGGCCTCTGACAATGTTAGCAGATCGTATTCATCATCCGCATCAGTTGCAGTCGCAATGCCATTTGCCAAGCCTTTTCCAGACGTCTCCAAAATTGAAGTTTTCGCTAACGAAAACTTCAAAAGGTGGCAAGAATGTGTACACTCACAGCTCGACATCCATGGAGTTGCCTATACACTGACTGATGCTCAACTTGCTATAACTACAGATGCTATGTCACAAGAGTCATGGCAATATGCCAATAAGGTATGTCAACATACTATTTTGCAAACACTTTCTAATGAATTATTTGACGTATACTCCAGCTGCAAGGGAGCCAAAACTATCTGGGAAGCTTTGATAACAAAGTTTACAGCAAAAGATGCAACCAATCAAAATTTTGTCATTGCAAAGTACTACTAGTGGCAAATGACCAATGACATCGAAATGAAATCTCAAATCATAGAGTACCAAATGCTTTTCAAAGATTTGAAAAATGAAAACATCAGTCTGCCTGAGAAATTTGTTGCAAGCATGCTAATTGAAAACTGTCAGAATCATCGACTAATTACAAAAAGAACTTGAAGCACAAGCAGAAAAATTACACCATTGAGGAACTTGTGAAACACATCTTTATTGAAAATTCTAATAGGAAGGAATTAAGAGCTGTCAAAGCCAAGTAGATGGCTTTCAAAGCCAACTTGGTGCAAAACAACAATAAAAGGTACACTAACAAGTCCCAAAATTACAAGGCCAAAAATCCCAATTGTAAGAAAAATAGAGACAATTGCAACGTTTGTGGAAAACCAGGACACCATGCTGCCCAATATAGATACAGAGATAGAGGCGAAAAAGCAAATGCTAATCCTCCTAAGGTTAATTTAACCGAAGGAGATGAAATAATTGATGTAGTCATTATCAAGTGAACATTGCAGACAATATGAAAGAATGGGTGGTAGAATCTAGGGCTATTCGGCACATATCTGTAAATCGAGAAGCATTTACCTCCTATACTCCAATAGGGGATGATGAAGATGTGGTCTACCTTGGAGATTCATAAACTGCTAAAGTTCTGAGTAAGGGCAAAGTGCTCTTGAAACTCACTTCAGGAAAAACTTTGGCGGTGCATGGGCCAAACATTCTGGCAAACCTGATTTTTGTGGCTTTGCAGGGAAAAGTTTGGGTGAAAGTGTCATTCGAATCAGATAAAATTGTAATGACAAAAAATAATGTGTTTGTGGGCGAAGACTATAGTAACCAGGGACTTTTTGTACTTAACATTTTCTATATGATCAATGAAAATGCCTCTTCTTCTGCTTATATTGCTGATTCCATTTCTTTATGCTATGTTAGTTTAAGACATGTTAACACTAGCTATATCAAGAAAATACAAACTATGACTAGAGGAGGTAAAAAATATAATATTATTTTTATAAATGATTATTTTAGATTTACCGAACTATACTTATTTAGAAATAAAGATGACACTCATAATGCCTTTTTATATTATAAGTCTGAAGTAGAAAATTAACTTAATAAGAAAATGAAAGGAATTAGATCTGATAGGGGGGTCAATACTTAGCCTTAGATAAATTTTGTAAACATGAAGGTATAATATATGAAATAACACCTCCTTATTTACCAAAATCTAATAGGGTAGTTGAAAGGAAAAATAGTACACTAAAAGAAATGATGAATTCCATGTTAATTAGTTCTCATACTTTTGATAATTTGTAGGGAGAAGCTATATTACCTGCATGTTACCTACAAAATAAAATTTCATATAAAAGACTGGCCAAAAACCTTATGAGTTACAAAAAAATTATAAACCAACTTTAAAATATTTAAAAGTATGGGGGGTGTCTTACTAAAGTATTATTGCCTGAACCTAAAAAAAAAAATTTAGGTTCTAAAACTTCTGATTGTATATTTATTGGATATGCTAAATATAGTGTTGCATATAGGTTTCTTATTTTAAGGAGTGATGTGCTTGATTGTAATATAATTATTGAGACAAAGAATGCTGAGTTCTTTGAACATATTTTTTCACTATCTAATAACTTCTCATGTACGTGTTGAAATAAATAGAGAAATAACCTCTAGTAAGAAATTGAGAAGGAATAAAAGAATAAGAAAAGAATTTTCTTATGCAAATGATTTTCAAACCTTTCTTGTTGATAATGATTCTTTCACTTATTTTGACACTATTTCTTCTTCCGATTGCAAGTTTTGGAAAGAAGCAATTAAATCTGAAATGAATTCTATTATGAAAAATAAAATCTGAACTTTGGTAGATTTATCCATTGGTTGCAAATGGATTTTTAAAAGAAAATATAATTCTAATGGCTCTATAGAAAATTACAAAGGTCGTTTAGTAGCAAAAACATTTTCTCAAAAAGGAAATATTGACTATTTTGACATATTTGCACCAATAATACGAATTTCTTCCATTCGTATTTTATTTGTTTTGGTTTCTATCTATAAATTTTTGTTCATCAGATGGATGTTAAAGTAGCCTTTTAAAATGTTGATTTAGAAGAAAAAATTTACATGACTCAACCTAAAGGTTATGTTGTAATTGGACAAGAAAATAAGGTTTGTAAATTAGTTAAATCTCTTTATGATCTAAAACAAGCTCCTAAACAATGGTATGAAAAATTTGATCAAGTTTTGATAAGAGAAGAATTTTCATTTGTAGATATTAAAGTTGTAAATGATCAATATATAATAATTAGCTTATATGTGGATGACATGCTTATATTTGGTACAAGGCTAAATATTGTTAATAGTACTAAAGATTTTTTGTCTTCTAATTTTGATATGAAAGATTTGGGTGAATAAAAAATGATAATAGGTGTTAAAATCATAAGGAGAGATGATGGTGTCACAAGAACATTATATAGATTTCTTGGGAAGTTTGAAATTTTTGATGTGACACCTATAAGTACCTCTTATGATGCTAACACTCAATTCAAGAAAAATAATGGTGACTCAATTGGTTAGTCTAAATATGCTCAAATTATTGAGAGTCTGATGCATTCGATGAATTTCACAAAACCTGATATAGCTTATGCCGTGTGTAGACTGAGTAGATATATTCACAATCCCAATAGCAAGCTTGGTTTGCACTAGTCAAACTAATGAAATATTTGAGAGGTACGATGGATTATGGTATCTTGTATTATGGATTTTCCAATGTATTAGAGGGATACAGTGATGTTAATTGGATCTTTGATTCAAATGAGACAAAATCTACTAGTGGTTATGTGTTCATCCTTGATTGTGGTGCAATAACATAGAATCAGTTAGACAGACAATCATTGCTAGATCAACTATGAAATCAGAGCTTATAACTCTTGAGCTGGTTGGTTCTAAAGCCAATTGGTTGAGAAATTTATTGACCAATATTCCACCAACTAAGAACCTTTTGCCTCCTGTGTCTATATACTGTGATTGTCTAGCAGCAATTGCTATTATTAAAAACAAGTCCTATAATTATAAAAGTCGACACATGAAATTGAAACATGATATCGTAAAGCAAATACTTAGAGATGAATAATTTTCACTGATTTTGTAAAGTCAGAGTTGAACTTAGCCGATACTAAGCCTGGGAGAAGAAAATTAATTCTTTAAACTATAGGAGAAATGGGACTTAAGCTAATAAATTGTCAATAAAGATGGTTGCCCAACCTATGTGATTGGATTACCATCTTTAAGGTTCATATGGGTAATAACAAGTCAATATTGACTATAAAACACTTCGAATTTAAGTCCCTTCTGAGGTGAGTGTTTTGACTACTAGTAGCTGTGAGGTTGAGTTTAAAACTTTTAACGAATGCATATTCCTTTGAGATGGTGCATTTAAGCAGTATACACTTAATGAATTCACCTATATGAAAATGGAGTGAGCTGCTCCAATAAGATATTTTTAACCGAATCTTTAGAGCTCTCATGAATAATCAGATAGGTGCATGGCCTAAAAGCACAAAATAGCTTTAAACAGTAAATTGTGGGTTGCAATGTGATTGATAAAATCTCTGTCATACATCAAGAGTTATTGGTTTATAGAAATTCATATTTCACTAATAATTCTGTTGGTCATGTTTTGTCAATCTAAGTTTGATTGATAATCCAAAAGACACCAAACTAATTACATTACACCCAAACAAATCTAGCAGATTATTTTTTAATTTACTCTTTTGTCCAAGACCTTTTGAAGTAGGAAGGAGATTGTTGTAAATAATTGAGTATTTCAAAAGATTTTGTCCCACATTAGAAAGCCAAAGAGACTTCCAATCACCTTTTAATGTTTAGTTTCTTATCAGACTTGTGCTAAGTTGGTAATTAGTGTGGGTTTGTGCGCATGAGAGGAAAGTTGAGTTGGACCTATCTAGTGCAAATTGATGGATTTGCCTCCCTGTAGTTCTCATGCTCAACAATTCTTCTCACAACATGCCAACACCTTATCCAACCTACATTCTATATCCATACTAGGTGAGAGAGCTAGCCAAAAGAGCCACGAGAGGCTTGTAAATTACACTAACCTCCCCTCTAGTTTTTGCACAGTCAAGGATCTCTACTCTTAATTTTTAAATAGCAGCTACCTTTCTCTTGGCTGTTAGATAATATCAAAAGCTTCCCCTATCGATAATTAAGGGAAGAAAATTAATTTATCTAGTGATAAATTAACTTCAATATCCCCAAAATGCCCTTATAGTGACATAAGTAAATATTTCAAAAATCTGAGAAAAAAAGGTAGGGTAAGTTTTTCTTTGCTTCAAATTTATGCTTACCAAAAATCGATGACATCTAATTGTATGTATAACCATAAAAGTTGCCCATCCATCACCTTTGTTTTTCATTTTTTAAAATTAAGTGCTAAGTGCTTCTGTTTTCAAAAGTACATTCACAATACTTTTTTTCTGTATTAACTTTCAGTCTTAATTTTGTTATTTAGTGTTCACATATATATATAAGTTGGGATTTCATAGGATTAAAGAATTTGATAACTGTAGGGTTAAACATATCTCATTTTGTTTGAATCTATTTTATTATAGGAGCAGATACACGTGCACAACTATTTATTTTGATAGGTAAGAATAAAAAATTAATCTACAATATATAATAAAACCACAAATAGAGAAAGTCTTCGAATTTCATGAATTAAACTTTTTTCTTTTTCTTCCTTCTGTGAGAAAATAAAAACTCTTTGTTTTGACAACTTTCTTTGGTTTAATATGAAGAATATGAACAAGAAAAGTAAAGGCTAAAGTTGTAATTTCAAAAAATAATAGATTGTGGTTGGATGAAAATTATTGGTAATGGAGATCTTGTTATTTTAAATCAAGAGAGGAGGTCCCTAACTTTTCAAAAACTAAAGGAGAAGTTAGTGTAATTTATCCTAGAACTTATTGAATATTTTTATTTCCTAAACTTTGGATATAGAACCCAAACTTCTCTAGACTGAAATTTGAGCCTGCAATCCAGCTTTCTCTTTTCTAGATGCAAAAGTTTGTTAGAGCTTTTTTAGTTCCATGTTGAAGACTAGGGGTGAAATACATATATATATATATACATATCTATATTTTGGTAATAAAAAGTTTGGATAGATCTGGTTCCTGTCACCACCACGAAATATGGCATATTAGGTTAATGAAAAAAATTTTTGTTTAGGATTGAAAGCATTAAACCCTCTTTGAATTTTATCCCCAGTTACACTTTATTTTTCTCCTCCCTCCCCTTCAACTCAATAAATAGGCATATTGCCCCATTGCTTTATATATTTAGGACAAAAGTACTCATTCCATATTATTTATTATTTATTCTTTTTTCTCTTTTTTGTCCTTTTTCTTCTTGTCCATTTTTTTAATTTTTTTGGGTTTTCTTCCTTCTCTCATGTGACTAACTGCTTTCTTCTCTTTACTATTATTATTTACATTTTATTTTTTATTTTTTATTTTTTTGATCCCATACCCTTCCTACCCGCAACTAACAAGTGCATGATTTGAATTCTAAACTTGACAATTGGGAAGACTCTAATAGCTTGATTTTAATTTTCTTGAACTTATTCTTTATTTATTTCTATATTTATAACTTTTTGTTATTAGAATTAATAATGATATAAAGTCTATATACAACCAAGTATATATTATCTATATGCATAAACTATTTCATATATTATTTAAATCAATACGTTTAGAGTTTAAAATAAATTAATTTTTAATGACAAATATAACAAATTCAGATTGAAATAATATGGTAGTTAATCAACAATTAAAAAACGTAAATAAAAATATTAGTTACTCGGGATGTACTTTTAAATATTAAGTAATTTAAAGTCCTAGTCTGTTAATATCTTTTTAAATAGTCAAATTGCTAGTAATATACACTCTTATAATGACATGCATATATTAATTTTTTACCGGTTTGTCTTGAATTTTCTAATAGAGTAAATAAATAAAACAAGAATGAATTCTTCGAGGAAATTCCTTGGAGAAATTAGGTACATTTGGAAAATTCTTCGAGGAAGACTTGTACTCGCTTAAAGGAGACACGGCAGTTGAGTTGACTGGACCTCGATCCCAGTATCCCGTTTTATTAATCTGCAGAATATCGTGCAAAAAAGACAAAGCATGGAAGTGTGGGGCGTCCTCACTTTTTCACTCCCGTCAGCGTCAACGACAAAGACTTTCGTTACTTTCCTGATTCCTGTTTTCACACATGAAAGAACGTGGAAGCAGGATGACCAGCTAATCTTTCAGAAGTCTTCCTAAATAAACCTTTCAGTATACAATATCTAAGAAAGGAATTGTAGTTGACTCAACTACAGTGAAAGTTGTTTAAGAGGAAACGACTAGAAAATCCTACCGAAATTTGGAGTTCTTGGTGGTAGTCGAACCTTTCCTTTGGTTTGATTAAGGAATTTTCTAAGAGTGCAAGACTTGGCAAGTTATTTGGAATTTTAAAAGTGAGGAAGAATTTTAAAAGTGAAAGGTGTTTAACCGATGCACTTGTGTTAGTCCTATCGAGCGGAGAAGGTAGTTTTGTGATTTATCCAGATGCTTTAAAGGATGGATTAGAATATATACTAACGATACATGGTGAGGCGATTGTGTATGTCTCTAGAAAGTTAATAAATCACGAGAGAAAGTAGCCAACTCATGATTTGGAATTAGTGGCGGTAATAGTAGCATTAAGAGTAAAGACGTTACCTAAGTGTGGTAGACATAAGGCCGATTATGTTGCCCTATGATCTGGGAATTAAAATATCTACTGAGGAAAATCAAGGTTTGATTGCTAGCTGAATGAATAGAAATTGTGCAAGATGGGTTAGAAAACATAAGTTAGTGATTGATCTGGTAGACTTAACCACTACGAGAATGATATTGTCCTAAGTGTGAATTTCGAGGACGAAATTCTTTTTAAGAAGGGAAGGATGTGAGGACTCGAAAATTTTCTTATTTATCGAATATTATAATTTTACTTAAATATTTATTTACGCATTTTCTCTGAATTGTTTATTTCGATCATACAAAAAAAATTCATTTATATAGAACAACGCCTCTTTTATATTTTAAAGCGTCTTGTTGGAAAATTCATTTTTTCGAAAAATTCGTTTAGATTGGAATAACAAGTACACCTTTTTCGGGGCTATACTTGAATCGGGAGTATATTAATATTGGAGAATTAAGAATGATCAATATTAGATTAAGAAAGGTTAATTGAGGAATTAATACTGGACTCATGTAAAGACTCACAAAAATTTACCTATTTTAAACTCCAAATTCTAACTCATTTAATTATTTATTTGGCCAATTGCCCCAAATATTATTTTCTAACCTTTTTAGACCTAATTAAAGGGATCTATGGCTTAGTTATATTTTTAAAGTGACTCGTTTCAAAATTTAATTTCTGAAGACTCGTTAAGTGAAAATAGTGAATACGCGATTGGAGTAAATAATTGAATCGAGGATACAATAAGTTTGAAAAAATTGAAGACATGTACATTAGTTCTAAACTAGGTATTTTATGTTTAAGTGCTCACATATTAGTTAGTAATATTATCGTTATAAGAATTTCTTAGAAATTTCGCGTTATCGCGCTTAAATTGGAAATACGCGTTTTTACGCGCGCGATTAATTGAATGACCTTAGACGTTTATTTTGGGACTACTAAGAGTGAATAATGATGATATGAATGTAAGTGCATTATAGGTTTAGTGCAGTAGTATAACAAATTTAAGAGGAATCGAGCACAAAACGCGCGCGTACGCGCACTATTTGCGGTTGACTTTGTGCACCTAATACTTAACCATTAAGCTATCTTCAAGAAGCAAGTTCCATCAGATTTTTCCCTCTCTATTCTCTCTCCTAACAGCCGAACAAGAAGAAGAAAAACAGCTCAAGAGTTCTTCAAATTCCTTCATCAAATCTTCATCAAACTTCCTCCAATTCACTTTAAATTTCACCCACACTTAGTTTAACACTTGGAGATTTCATCTAACTAAGAAAAGGAGTTGCAATCCACGGGTTTTCTAGAGCTAAGGAGAGCCGAAATTTCTGTCTTGCACATCAAGAGAGGTAATGGACGATCAACCTCTTAATTCTTGATTTGTGGAAGTTAGATTACACTCATGAGCTCTTGGATTCTCATGGGTAACTTTAAATTGTTGTAAAATTGGTGAGTGGGCTCTATGAACTCCCACTTTGATGGAAAGACTGATTTGATGATTGATGATGAAATTAATGGTGGTTTAGTGCTTATATTAGTGGATTAATATTGAATTGTTGGTAGAAAATCAAAGGAGGTGCTTGGAGCAAAAGTGACCATTTTACCCCTACCTTGTCCGACCACTTTTGTGCAAAATTTTGAGGTTCTAATGGCTTGATTATGTTTTTTACATGTTATATTGGTTGTGTAAAAAGTTTCATTGAAAAATAACTTGATTTGGTCACCCAAATGTTGGATTTACGACAGCTTAGCAATCTGAAAATTTATCCCGTATTCACCTAGGCAGTGTATTTGTTTCGGCTATATCCTTTTACTTCGGTATCGGAATCGAGTTCCGTTTGTGGCACTGGAAATTAGATGTTCCCAGATTTCTAACGGTATAAAATGCACGTTCTGATTCCATTTGAGTGAGCCAAACCATTCGTTTGAAATCCACTGTCATGTTTCGTTGCTTCCTGGAAGGCAGCACACGAGTTGCAAATTGATGCTCACGAATGAGCTGTTTATGGATAGATTTTGAAAATGGTTTCTTCTGAGAAAATATATCCTTATGAGTCTATTTTCTAACGCCACCAACCACGCTCAATTCTGAGTTGAATTGAGTGATTTATGATCGAAATTCAAAACTGACTTTGTGAATAAAAACAGCGTTTTGGACAGATTTGAAACTAACTACGGTTTGGGACTTGTTATCCAAAGCTTCTTATTGTAAATCATCTATCGAATGTACCTTGAACATATTTTGAAAATTTCCTACTGGAATGAACCATGTTTGAGATGTTCCTTGACCAAATGTTTGGAAACAGCAAAACGGAAGTTCAAAGGCAACTTAGCCTTAGAATTTCTTGAAATTTAAATGGTTTTGTTAACCCACTTTCTGTGCTTATTTCTCCATGAAATTTGGTAGAGGAACGACCCTTACATGTTAGTATTATACTGCTAATTTTGGTGTTATTCCGAGGTCGTTTCATGGTTCAAATAAATTTCCAAAGTTCATGACTTGATGTTGAAAAACCCTCGTTTAACAAAGAAATTTGGGTAATTTTGAGCTACCATATGTTGGTGCTCGAAATTTCAATTCTCATTCCGCTTATTTTATTTTAAACCTTGTTTGCAACTCTAATTGAGTTCTAAATTCCAAAGGCTTGTTCAAATTGGGTGAATTTTGCCGAATTTCCAAAGTTGGCCAAAAATCAACCCCGAAAGCTGTCCTCTTGTTTAAAACAGCAACTTTGAGCCAATTTTTGAATACTCTCCGTTTGGAATCATGGAAGAGAGTATTCTATGAACTTTTAGTACCTTGGAAGAGGTTTCCAACGATACCAAGTTTTCCAATTTTTGACTTGTAAAGCGTCAGATACGATTTTTCAAATGTATCATATCAAAACTGAAATTTTTCGAATTTCAAGAAAATGGAGTTTTTCGAGTACTCCTTATTCCTTCGACACTACTTGAACGTTTTATACTTGATTTCCAAGATGAAAACTAAATTTCTCCTGTACTTTGAAACCCCACTTGAGAGCCTCGATTTAGGATAAATAAGGCTCGTTTCACGAGACTTTCTAAGATTGTACTATGATACGATCTCCTTTAATAGTAGGGGTTTAAAAATGATAGTCTATTATATTTTGCTCAGACGCACACGAGGACCTTCCAGAGGACCCCACGATGGACCCTTGAACTTCAATTGAATCTACTTGCTCTTGTTACTTGGGGAGTGTCAAGTGTATGAATACTTGATACATGCTTAATTGTTGTCGCGCCCCACGTTTTGATAAAGGTGAAAGTAGTGTGTGAACGTGCGTGAAAATGAAAATAAAAGGCCGTGGGACTTGAAAATGCGACGATTTGGCCAAACAAAGTTCAAAAAGGGTTTTTAATGAAAAATGGAGTCGCCACTTGGTATAGAGTTAGGGTGTACCAAGTCACCCAAAAATGATTTTAGTATTTTGAACGAAAAAGTAACAAACTCTTTTAAAGAACTTTTAGGTGTACGTAACCAAAGAAAGGGATCGGGGGTCACATTTGATAAGGGAGAAGGCAAAGGCAAAGCCTAAGGCACTCCCTTACCCTAGCAAGAGCTAGTTGCGTGATTTAGCCCCACTTTTCCTAATTCTTCTACCCAAAGTATGTTTTGCATGTTGGATATGACTAATGGATGCTAAAAAAAAATGCAATCCTAAATCTAAAATGTCTCTTATGAAGTTTTTTGGTCCCAACCACATGAGTTGTGGTGGCCAATAAGGAAAGTCCTCATAGAGGTCGCGAATGATGCAAGTGAAGACTCAAATACGAGTGCAAGTGTGAAAATGTAAGAAAACGTGCATGTGTGCGAATGTAAGACAAGTGCATGTGTGCAAATTGAGAAAATAAAGGTGTTTGTGTGCAAATGGATGAAAATATAATTGTAGATACATATAAGTACAATTGGGTGCAATTTGTGAGGTAGAAAAAAATGATAAAAGAAGAAAAATGTGCAAACATGGCATGTGGATTGAGAAAAACATAAGTAGTGAGAAAATGTGGATGAAAGAGTGAGGAAGTGATATGATAAGAATGAGAGTGCATGAACCTAGAGGTATGCATCAAGTCGGGTGCGGGAATGACTCCTAATTGCACGACTTTAATTTTTCCTTTGATTAGAAGGAAGAACTAGTGTGCTAAGGCTATTTTGTAGCCACACTCGCTCGTTTCCCTTATCGAAAGGGGACTCTCAAGCAAATGTACCCTATAACTGCATGAGAATGCAAAAGCCTAAAATGAAGGGGAAAGGGTTGGAGGGGCATGCCAAATGCTAGAAAACTAAGAAAAATGCATGAAATGTGGTGAGACATGCAAGTATGTACTAGCGAGGGAGATCCCTAAGGGTCTAGCATTGGACTAGCCCATATCTATGAGTTCCTACTAGCGTTGGACTAGTGGAAAACGGGAACAAAAGGCCACAACTAGCGTTGGACTAGTGTGGACTTGAGGAAGGGACCACAACTAGCATTGGACTAGTGTGGTGTCGTCCATGTTCATTACAAATCAAATAAATCATGTAAAGGCTAATAAAGCAAATAAACACATAAATCACATGTAGCACATAACACATAAGTATGGTATCTAGATGCAAGACCCTAAGAAAGCAAGTAACACGTAGCACGTAAGCATGCAAATCACATAGGGCAAATAAAGCAAAGGAAGCCCTATCTATTACAAAGGGGGATGCCTACTACAATCTAAAGGGGAAACGGAATAAAATAAAATAAATAAAATAAATACCTAACTATTACAAATTTGGCATTCAAGTGCCTTCAAATGACTTGCTAATTAAAAAGGCGAAATAAAGGAAAGCAAAATAGACAATTAAACATAAAATGAAAAGCGAATTAAAGCATGCATATTCACATAACACGTAGGAGCACGTAGGAAAAATAAACTCCAGGAGATAGAGGTTACCTCCCTTGCAATGGTGATGAATGAATGAAAAGATTAGCTTCAAAACAATAAAATGGTCAAGGCATCTCAAATAACCAGATAAACATGAAGTTAAACCATTGAAAGCATTTAAATAACTAAACAACCCATGATTCACAAAATTAGGGTCTAATTGAAAGGAAAAAGAAAGTTTGAGGGATCAATTTGATTAATCTTTTCAATTGCTTGGGCCATAGTGAAACAAAGGGAGAATTGGGGGGTTAGAAGGAAACTCAAAAAAAATCCATGCATGCATACGAGGAAGATTTCTGCAATGAAAACCATTCAACAACTTTTGAAACTTTCTGCAACTTTCGGCTTCCATTCATGCAGGAAAACAGCCGTGGACAAGAAATGAAAGGAAACATGCAAGCCTGTCAATTAATTCCACAAGACCCAACTTAACACAAATCATACAATGACACAAGATCAAGGATTCAAGATCCCTTCTCCTCAACAGATTTGCAAAAACCAGAAAAACATTTCTTGCTGCTTCTCCTAAACTCTAGCATGTTGGGTTCAAATTCTGATGAATTTTGGATGTAATCCAAACTTACCTAATGGCCAAACCAACAAATTTAGATCAAAACCGCAAGATTATCCAGTAATCTTTCCACTTTTCAACCACAAAGTCTCATTTTTATGCACAAAAAAACCGAAAGAGAGAGCATGCGGCAATTTGGAAATTTTTCGGCCACTTGAGCTTTCATTCCCATAACCACCAGAAAATTTGCAGCCCAACATTCATTAGATTTCTCATGAGCATACAATGGACAATGCAATCAAGGGAGACTAAAAAGAAAACTGGCCAGTTGAAATGCATTCATACTTTCTTGCTGCAATTTGCAGATCAAACTCGCGCCCATGGATTACCAAGGTACTCTATCAGAAGAACTCACCATCCAACATACAAACAGACCCAAAGGAACAAACAGACCAAAAATTGGGCACTTACTCCATTTAACACTGAAACTCAACATCAAAGTTTACACAAGCAACAAGAAACGGAGAAGCAGCAGGCAAGGCAACATTAAAACAGACTTGCCGAAACTTCATGCTATATTTCTGAGTTATGTTTGTTCAGCATACAAACATTAGCCATAAATTCAAACAAGATGCAAGAAGCTGATGGCTTTTAGCTCTATCAAAAGATTTTGAACAGAATTTTGGCAGCAGGACATTCATGACCTCTCAGTCAAGCCGCGCATACAACAAACGTCAAACAAACCACCATTTCAGCCACCAAGGAGCACAGACAATCAAAGCAAGACTCTGAACAAAAACAAACAAAACCAAAAAAAGAAACTTACAGTGCTTGTATTCTCCCTTGGTGAAGATCCGTGACTGATGTTGGCTTAATGAGATGATAACAGCTTCTTGTGAGGGTCAACAGTCCTAGTACCTTCTTCGTTCCTTGAGGAAACAACACCAGATCTCTCTTTCTTTCTCCTTGCTGTCTCGTTTTGCCTTGCTTCCCCTGGTTTCTGGATTTTTCCCGTTCAAAGCTCGTTCCTTTCCACTCTCAGCCTTGCCCAACTCCCTTGTTTCTTACTCTCTTCATGATATCTCTCCCTTACTCTGGTTTCTCTTTAGCCGTTCAGTTTTTCTCTCAACTCCCCCTCTCACTTTTCACTCTTGCTTTCTAACCCTAGCCGTCATCCAGATTGTATCCTTTCTTGGTTTTTTCTTTTGCCGTCCAAAACCTCTCTCTCGGCCTCTCCCTTTTGTTTCTTGCTTTTCGGCCGTCACCTCGTTCTTTTTTGTTTCCGCCGTCACACCAGCTCTTCCAATCTCTCTTTTGCTCCCCTTTTGCTTCGGTAAAGAGCTGCTGGTGGCGATGGAAGGCTGGCGGTAGTGAAGGTTCGCAGCTCCAGTAGCAAAATCCTCCTTTTCTTCTCACCGTAGCCTTCTTCCCTCTCCCTCTCTCTCTCACTTTATCTCCTTTCCAGCCGCCACAAAAGCTGCATTCTTTTTCTTCTCAAACCTCTCCCTCCACCAGTCGTCCTTAAGAATCTCAAAACCTTGGCTGCCTTCCCTTTTATATCACCCCGACTCTCTAAACCCTCGCATGAAGGGTGCTGATGAGAGCCCCGTTGTCATCTAACGGTGCAATGATCCTTGGCTTCAGATGAAGCCAGGTGGAACCAAGCAACAATCAGGCGGAGCTAAAATAAAACAAAAACGTTAAGCGCTCCAGGAATCGCAGCTTCGCTCCCGCTGTTTTGTTTTTCGTCCGGAAATGTAACATGAAGGAATGGGTTTGGATCCTGTGCAACTTAAAGTGCATGAGCTCTATCTTTTTTTTTTTTTTTGAATAATAATTTAACAAAATTAATAATAAAGCTAAGTAATAAAAAACAACAATTTAAGTAACATCACCTCAAAATATACAAACTAAAAACAACAAAGTTGCCATTTTTCAATCTTTTTTCTTCATTTTTCACTTTCACCTTTTTTCTTTTCTTTTCTCTTTTTTTTAATCAAATTAGTAGATAAAATAAATGCTCGTAAACTAATTAAAATACAATAAGAGGCACGAAACAGGAAACAACCAAAATAAACCTAAAATTGAAACAAATAAATCTAAAATTAAACTAATTAAAAAAAATAGAATTCGAAACCAAAAATTTGGTGTCTAATTGTTATAATTGTTTGGAGATTTTGAAAATGAAGACGAGTGTGTACTTTACCGCACTCATTCTTATTTGAAATGAATGACCCATGATTAAAATGGAACGAATGAATTATGAATGATTTAAATGAATGACTGAAATGTATTGAATGAAATGTAATGGTATGCTATGGTTGCATACGTCGCTGGAGTGAATCTCCTCGACTTATAAATGTTAACTGGGGGACGCCCAAACTCATAGGCAGACCTTGGACTCGAGCCGGCATGGGCTTGGTCGGGAACCTTGGCGAGCCATGAGAAAACTGATAAGTTTGATCTATTGGAGAGATCTTGCTTGGCATACTCGTTGAAGTATCGCCTTATAAATGACGTTCGGGCCCGGTGGGGGTATGTACGGTGGACGGATGGAAGTAAGTGGTGATCTATAGATTGGAAATACCAACTCGGTTGACGGAGTGTCATCGCGGGAAGGTATACTAATGGCCCTGACAAAACAAGTAGAACTTAGCTCCTGAGAGCTACCATATCCTTGAATTGTTTTTGTTTACATTTTATTGGAATTGTCAATTACTTGTACTTATCCATTGACCTGTTATTTGGGTTTGTTACTTGGACTATGTGCTTGCATGTGTGTTCTTGGCCTCACGAGCGTTTTGCTCACCCCGTAGATTTGTTTTCCTTAACAGGAATGGACATGGAATGAACTTGGAGAAACCCCCTTTTGATGCACTTCTGGCTTAGGGTTTCTAATGTAATTTGGGCTAGACCTCTTATTGGTTGTACTCTTGGAAACTTTATGTATGATTTGGATATTTGATGTACCCAGATGTGGTATATTTTGGGTATTGATGTAACTTTTGGGAATTTCATGTAAGGGTGGATAAACGTTATATATATTGTTAAGTTTGGAAGTTTTCCGCACTTTCTTATTTATCCAGTGCTGTCGAATAGTTTTGCATTAAGCTTGAACGGAAACTGCTTGAGTCCTGGCGAGAGTTGGGCACGCGTCCCGCGGATACCCTCTGGTTCGCTTTAGGGAGAAGTGGGGGCGCCACACATATTTTGAGTTACAAGTATTAGATTGAGATGATTTTTGTTCATTTAGAAGCAACAACATAGCTCTATATTTTTATAAGGCATCAAGATCCAATTCATGTGTTTTCATGGCTAAAAAGCTCAATATTGGAAGTGAAAAAGTTGAAAAAGGGATCCAACCAGTCAAGGATATTTTGATTATTTGTTAGTCTACAGAGATCTGATTGACATGATTCTTGATCTATTGGAAATCTAACTCAAAGAGTTACAACTTTAATGTTTTGAGCAAGAGCAAACTCAGCCTTCATGATAGAAAAATTTGTGGTTAAAATTAGTGTAAAAACAGAGGAACTTCAAAAGCTGTCAAAATGTGCCAGACCTGCACAAAGAAGAAACAGGGAGCAGGAAATGCGGACCTACCCCACGTTTCTACCCCAACTTTCCTTTAAAATGACAGATTTCAACTGTTTGCAACTTGCATGTTATTTCCATCTCATTTCCAGCCATTTCCAGAGCAGATTTTGGTTATAGCTGTACAAAATAGACTTGGACAAGTGAAGAACAATTTTATATTAGCATTATAAGCACATTTTCCCTTCAAAACATCCATAAATACCCTCTTGTATCTCATTGATTTGAGCATATTGTAGCATGATGAAGTAGATGAAATAGCATAGAAGTAGAGCTACAAAGTAGTTTTAGCTTTAGCTTCATATTGTGAGTTTCTTTGTTAGTTTAAGAGTTTTGAGAGGAAAGTGAGAGCACTCTTGTACCAAGCACATTTGAGAGATCAACTTGTGAAGGAATTCAAGGATCAACCTTCAAGACATTGAATAAGAATTCTTCTTCCTAAGTTTTGTCTCTTGCTCTTATTTGTCATGCTTAGTTACAAGTTTGTTTTATACTTAGATGTTCTTAATATGATGTCTAGCTAAACTTTTTCACCTCCTAGGATGAAGGTGAATTTCTTGTAGTTTTGATATGCAGTAGTTAGGGAATGATTATGTTTTTTCATGATGTGTTAGTTTGAGAACTTGTACTTATGCTTTATAGTTGTTTGGTCATTAACTATGAATGATTTGATAATTGTTAAGCATTGAAAGTTATCTTCAAATAGGTATAAGTTATTAAACACTAATTTATTTTCACGAAAATAGTGACTAATGGTTGGTTGGATTCATGCGATAACTTCGTTGAGCTTAACTTTTTTCTTACCTTTTCTTTATAAAAATAGGTGAAGGCTGATTTATTTAACTTGTTTCTTACCTTATTTAACTTGTACCTCCTTTCTAATATTCTTAAACTTTTATTGTCTAGATAATACAACAAGTGATTAAACTCAAGTGATTGCCACATCCTAAGTCCCTATGGGTTCACACCTATTACCCTTTTACTCAATAAACGAACCGTGCACTTGTAAAAATAGGGTAATGAAGTTTTAAAATTTATAGTGAAGTAAGAAAACCCTAACACAAGTAACCATGAAAATATTACATAACAATCATAGATAGTTTATCCATCCCTAGGTGTTAGACAACCAAAACATAAAGCAAATGAAAACAACAACTAAACTTGTATTATAACTAAACATAAAATTCAATATAGGAAATAAAGTGACATGAGAGAAGAACCCTTATCACATGAGTTCCAAATCTCTCCATCTTTGCTGCTCAATCTTTATTCATATTTAGCTATATACAAAGTTGGATGAAACTACACTAATTTATATTATTCTAATAAACTAGGAGTCCTAGTGAAAAACTACATTTTGGATATTGTTCTTTAGACTCCAAATTTACAAAATATGTTTACAAGAGACCCTATTTATAGGTAAAATTGCTCCTAGCAACTTTATTTCAAGTGGTGCAATTTGCTCATTGAAATGTTCAAATGTCGTTTCTTGAAATCTCCAATATTCTTTGTGCTATTTTAGCCAAAATTTGATTAGAAAAAGGAGTCAAAAATCTTGTTTGAGTTGTTGTGCAACTTGCATGGTTTTAATAAGGGTCCCCGGACTAGATCACTTGATCTACTTCTTTTTTCTTTTCTTCTTTGGTAAAATGAATCTATGGATCGGATCCTTGGATCAGCCCCATGGATCTACTCCGTGTATCAACTTCTAAGTGCATTCATGAATAGTCATAGTAACTATTGTGCACAATTGATTAACTCATATTATGTTATGCAAACCAAGTGATAATCATGAAACCTCTTAACCACTCTCATAGAAGGGTTCAATATCTAAGATGAGTACTGAGATACTGGATATTGTATGCTCCTGTTTATGAGTTGATATGAAATGTTTTATACTTTCAAGATATGATTGTGTTATGCCATGAACAATATGTTTACGTTGCCACACACGAATATTATATGTAACAAGTTTTTGTTATGATTTTGAATGACTATGTATGTGATGAGTGTACAAATACTATGAAAATATATTATAATATAACTGCATGATCTAGTACGGGTATAGGTACCACTTGCTGAATGTTCGTCACTCAATCCATTTTCTTATATTTTCTTGTAGATCTCAAGGACTAGTTTATGTTGAGGAACTAGAAGATGATTTCTACTAGAATATTTAGTTCAAGGAAAGAGATCTTTGGTGTTAGATTTAATACTTATGTAGTTGACTATTCTTGAATACTAAATACTTTCTAGTTTGTGCTTTCGTAGGTTGTTTTTAGTGTGCGGGCTCAATTGGAAATTTATATTATTCCTAGTCTCACACAATATCCACACTATAAGTAATTTCATTGTTATTTAGTAATTTTGTAGGGTTCAAATATATATATATATATATATATATATAGGTAGCCTTGTATTTCTCAAGTGAATCTTGAGTGTACGGCAGATATCTTGTGCTTGGTACGTGCAGGTTAGGGGTGTGACAATTGTACTATTTGTATTATCACTATACTTTTGGGTTAATCAGAAAAACTCCTCCAATTTTGCACTTTATCTCTTAATGCTATTTTTTTTCTCACTTTATCCCCTAAATCATTAGTCAATTCTAACATGGCGTAGCGAAAACATCAAAAAGACACTAAGACCCCTAAGGGTTAATTGCACTAAATCCCCTGAAGGAATAGCATTTTACATTTTTTGCTCTAATACAAATTTTCTCTTAATTTGTCTATTTGTCCCTAAAACCATTAGCCAACTCTAACATTTTGCATCATTCAAGACAAATAATGTTTAAAAATTTAATATCCCTAACATAATAGTAAAAATTATTATATATTTGTCGATATAAGTCTTGTTAAATTTTATTCCCATAATTACAAATTTTTTAAATAAAGAACAATATCTCGCTCATCTCACATGATAAGGGAAAAAATATTAGTGCAAAACTAAATTATGAAAATATTATTAAAATGTGAGAGTATGAAAATATTAACATGAAAATTTTGTGTCCTATTTAAAATTTAGCACACGTTGTATTTTCCCTTTTGTTAATGATTAACTTATACATCCAATGGTTCCTTTTAACAAACGACTAAAAAGGTACACCTTATGAAATTGTATCACCTACACTATAAGACATTAGTGCTAGTTAGAACTAAGAAGTTATTGTGGTAATAGCATGATAAAAAAAAAGCATGAATGACAAGCGTCGTCACACTTGTCCCTTACATGCTTCATTCCTTCAAACTTAAAAGAACTAAGTGCTTCATTTCTTCAAATTTAAAAGAACCAAGTGTTTCATTATTCAAAGTGGCAAAGAGAAAAGAGAGAAAGAAAAGCACCAGAGAACTAGCAGCCTCTCTTCTTTTTTTTCCTTCAACCTTGAGCCTTAACCAAGAAACAAGAAAACCATAACTCGTCTAGCTCTAGGAATCAGGAAGGAAAACAAAAATATTTTTAGCCTAGAAACCGTGAGGAACAAGAGGTAAAAATTGCTAAGTTTTGCTTCATTTTCCCTCTACTTTAGGTTAATGATGTCTTAACTTAAATTAGCACCAAGAAAAGAGGAGTTTGATTGAGGAAAAGCTCATCAAAGCTGGAAAATTTCTGTTCAAGGTGCTGCATGAAACCCGATAGAGTAAAGCTGCAACCTTTTGGTTCTTTTCCCTCAAAATTTTGTAGGATTATGTCTAAATGCACTTTACATGCTTCCTAACTTCCTTATCCTAACATGTATGTAGTATTTGACTTGAATCAAAGTAGGATAAGTTTGAATTATGAAGAAAACCTTGCTGAAATTTCTATTTTTGATGCTGCATGTGGGCGGATGGAATGAAGTTGAGAATTTTCAGCTTTACCTCAAAAAATTTTGTTGGTTTTGGTTAAAAACTTACTTCATATAACATGCATATGATATTTGTTGAGTTAAAAGCAAGAAAAGAATGATTTTTGGAAGAAACATCAAAGCTGGAAAAATTTCTGGTTGAACCGTGAAGGATGCACTTTAATTCCTCCTATTTCATTCCAAAAATTTTGTTGAAACTTATTAAGAATTCACTTCCTATGCGATTAATTTCAATTATCTTGACATGCATGAAGTGTATAGTGGATTAAGTAAGGTGTTGTGAGATTTTGGGAAGAATTTGAAGCTTATGGTCTCTTGGTTGCATGTTAAGTTTTGAAAACAAGGAGAAAAGGAATTTTGTTGCACATATAACATATTTCTTTTGTTATGATATACCTATTAAATATATTCGATTTAGGGCAAAAAATTGTGAAAACTTAAATGATAAAAGTGGGAGGAAGTTTTATTAAACTTAGGTTAATTTAGATCCTTAAAATTTATTGTACTAAAATTAAGAAAAAAACTAAAGATGATGAATTTTAAAGTTAAAGAAAATAAGGTAACACTTAATCAAAGCTAGAAACCTAAGCTATTCGAACATTATAAACACTAAATATAAATTTTAAGCAAAGTTGGGGTTATTTCATGAATATATAATGTTTAACAAAATACTAAGCACTAAATTATAACTCAAAACCATAATTTTTGAAGATTAAACATGTTAATTAGATTAGTATGGAAAATACACAACTTAGTATCTTAGAATAAAAAATTTGGTATAATTTAATAATTACAAATACTTATGTTGGATTTTAGGAGTTGACGACAGTGTATGAATTGAACCTCAATCGGTGAGTGTTCCTATTGTTATCTATGATTGAATGATTTTAGTTGACATTTGGTATATACTTGATTGGTTTATGATTGTTAGAATTAAAATAGATGGTTTGGATGACTTATTTTGAATCAGTTGAATGCATAAAAGTGACATTGGTAAAAGGGGTGTACTTTATCGCCCTTATTCCAAGTGGAATTGAAAAGTTAATGTTCCAAAAGTTATATTACTTGTGCATGTATTATAGACCAGGTGCATACTTTAACGCATCAGCCGAACTGGGCCCTAAAATCCATCGCCAGACAGCCTATTCAAGCCAGTAATGGGCTTGGTCAGATAGGTTGGCAGCCGTGGGTGCCACAGTCTAGTTGACCCATGGGAGATTTATGAGCTTTCCTGTGTGAGAAATCATGATATACTTGAGTATTGCCTTGTAGCTAGTAGTGATTGAATTGCTTATTGAATGAAATAAATCTTTGGACGATTGATAGTGGATCGTATGGTGATAGTGAATTGGCTTCCATAGTGAGCTTGTATCCTTTTAATGAATTGTGCTATTTTACTTCAAAGTTGTTAATGAGACTTGTGAAATTTGCTTATGTTATTATAAATTGATACTTTGGTTGACAAGTACTTGTTTATTGTACTATTACTTGCTTGGAATCTCATTGGGCATAAGTTCATCCATTAGTTGTTTTTCTTACAGGGACAGTGGGTAAAGGAGGTGAGGAATAGTGGACTTCAGTCTCAACATTTTGAAATTATAATAGATTATATTTGCAGTTATGATCTATGTCTATAACTTGTACTTCAAGTCCTTTTGAGTTGCAACTAGGATTATGACTCTTTTGTGGTAATGATATGTTTAGAGGTATGTGAAGTGAGTCCTGGTAAGAGTTAGACAGGTGATCCGCTAAACCCTGAGCTATATCTTAGGGTGAGTTGGGGTCGTATCAAAGTTTAGGTTTGAAAAGATCTAGGACATCAAGGAATTATATGAGTATCGTAGCTTAAAAGTTTGACAAGGGAAAATATAAGATTCTAGGGGAAAATCTAATTATGAGTCTAATTTGGCTTGTGATTGTAGGGAATGGAAGGAAATGTAGAACATAGGGTGCCTTCGAATCCTCGACGGATCGTCTCATTTCAAGAGGTGCTAGTGCACCATTTCGGTTATATGTCCCAGGGCATAGGATGACCAGTCGATGTGATGGTTAGAGGACCTATTTGTACCCAAATCGAGGGGTGCTTGCTATAGTGGATGAGAGCCAGAGGTTAGCAAGGGCAAATGAGGTGACTCATGCAAGAATTCAGGAGATGAGTGAAATATGAGAATGCAAAATGATAGAATCTGAGAGTTGGAGTCTGAAATGACAAGGGAGCAACAGTAAACTAATGCTTTGCGTGAACAGCTGTAGGAAACCAACGACCACCTCACTAGGATCCTAAGTTAGGTTCGGGATAGAATTGAAGGGATTTTGACTGCATGTGAAGTTATGATTGAGGAAGTTGTCAAGGAAACTAGTGAGGAGAGCTGAACTTATATGGAGAAGTCACAGGAGAAAAAATCCGTAGAGCTGAAAATGGGGCGGAACCAACTAAAGAGATAGGATCCACTAGCTCCGTTATGGTTGAGTAGCCTTATATTGGGTTAAAACTTTTGTACTACTAGTCGGGATGGTTGGGAAGGAACTCTCATATATTTTGTTATGATATCATGTGTGTTTGTTATGTTTGACTTGTTTGGTTCCTTTCGAAATTGTACTTAAATTTGTTATGTATTGTGATTGGTTTTGTTTATAACAATTTGAATGGTTATATTTAGCATTGTTGTGATATATTTGGCACTAATTGTGATATAATATGAAAATAAATGTGCATTTAATAATATAGTAAGTAATATTATTCTTGTGCATAACTAGTCATTATTTATTCATGCATAGAACTATTGTGAATCGATATGGAGTCTTGAGAGCAACGATGACAGGATAGGCCTAGATAATACCCAGAACAAAGAGAGGAGCAAGAAGCCTCGACTGCTGCTGATGAAGGAAATTAGATTGCCATGGTTTTAAACTGTATGATGGATCTTATAGAAAGATTAGCGACCCAACAGGATTGAGAACCGAAGACTGGACTTGTACAATGGCTTAGGGATCATGAGATATTGGGGGGGGGAGGGATAAACCCTTAGAGTGTTTTCAAAAATTTTCTCCACCTAAGTTTTTAGGAGGTCCTGACCCTAAAATGGCTGAGAATTGGCTCAAAAATATGATAAATATTTTTGCCGTCTTAAGGTACTGGGAGGAAAGACAAGTGACATTTGTTGTGTTTCAATTTGAGGGAGCGGCTTGCTCTTGGTGGAATGTTATAAGAATTAAGTGGGAGAAAGAGCAAGCCCCTTGGACCTGGGCGAACTTTACTCGGGAGTTTAATGAGAAGTTCATTCCCTCTCTCATTCAGGAGAAGCGAGAGGATGAATTCCTATGATTTCGTCAGGAGGTAATGAGTGTCACTGAGTATGAGACTCAATTTACTAAATTATCAAAGTTTGCACCAGAATTGGTCGCTACTGAGCAAAAGAGAAAATGGCAATTTATTCAAGGACTGAACTTAGAAATTCAAGAAACCTTAGCTGCCCTCCAAATAAACACCTTCGTTGAGACACTAGACATAGCCCAATGGGTTGAAAATGCAAAGTCTTAGCTTAGAACCTTTCAAGCACAAAAAAGGGGTATGGCAAATAGTTCTAAAAAGCCAAGAAGGGATGCCCCACCCCATAAGTTTGGGAGAGGAGTGAGTGGAGAGAGATTCCCACCATAGACCCAAGACAATCAAGAGGAACTCAGTCAATAGAAGCCCTACAAGGAGGATCACAATCACTAGAAAGATAGTCTGGAGGAGCTCCGAAAGGAAATCAGACATCAGTATCCCACCCAGTTTGTGGGTGTTGTGGAAAGGCTAACCATTCGAAAAATGACTACTGGAGAAATGGACGGAAGTGCTTATTTTGTGGGAGTGCCTATAATCAGATTAGGATAGGTAGGAGACTTCTTTGGGAGGCCATGGAACTTTTGAGTAGAGATATGGAAAAGGCTTGGTTGGCGACTGGAGACTTTAACGTCATTTCTATTGCGGAGGAACGAGTTGGTGGTTCCATGGCATATATGCGAAATATTGAGGAGTTCAACACGACCATGTTCAATTGTGGGTTATCAGCAGTGGAGTTTATTGGTTAGCCATTTATTTGGACAAATTAGGAGTCTGCAAAATCGAAAAATTTCAATTTACCAACCGAATCAGAATTAAATTCGGAATTTTGAATTCGATAATTCGGAATGAAAATCGGAATATCCAATTTCGAATTAGGTCGAATTCGGTAATATAGTTTTTGAAATCGAGAATTCTGATTTCGAATTGGAATTCGAAATAGGAAATCAAAATCGAAAATCTATTTCAAATTCATTTTATAATATATATAATATAATATTTTTTAACAATATATGTGATATAAAATTTATATTATATAACATAATAACAATAATACATCTAACAAAAGTTACAAAACAAAATCCAAAAAGGACAAAAAAGCAAAACCTAATATGTTAAGCTTTTCATCTCACCTTCTTTCCACGCCCGGCTCGTAGCAGTTTGCCAATCTCTAGGTTTCACCTTCCCTCAGCTAAGAAGGAGTTCCACTGAGAGCCTTCAACTTGCATCATTTCTCAGCTTCAAGCCATCAAGCTAGCCATCATCAATCTGATAGTCTTCATCTTCAAGCTTGACAGTCTTCATCTTCAAGCCATCATCAGCTAGTCATCATCAGCCTTCATCTTCAAGGACAAATTGAGGTACGGGGGTGATTTTACTTAATAGGGGCTACGCTATAATTACTATTAATCTATGTTTCTAGTTTATTTTTCTTAGGCATTTCATCAAACAGCTTTTGAGTATTCTAGTAGTTGCGAAATTTCAATAAACATGCACTTATTATGAATATGTAAACTATAGCTCTCATAATCGTCAAGGCTATTATTTTTGGGTATAAACTTTCACATCAAATTTTATGAATTTAAATTAATTATAACTTCAAACTTGAAACCCATCTGAAAGAACTCAGCTTCAAGTAAATTGAACTTCTTATTTGCTAAAAAATCAATAGTAGTTTGAAGTTTGAACAGAACCAACTAAAACCAATTAAGAAGAACATTGTTAATAACATATGCTCTCATTAGAAATGAACATAGGATAAATAAGATCTGGATATGACTCTAAAATTGCAAAACAAGAGTTAGGATGTGACATGCTACATTTAGTAGAGAACTTCAGCAATTATAGGTAGCCATCTAATTTTGACTACTTAAAGAACAAAGGCTATAAAGATAGGGAAACTGTTATCTATAAATTAGTCAATGTAGCATTTGACAAAAAAGAAATAGTCTAAAGAAGGAGCATGATTATGAAATCCTCACAGATACATATGGAATGCTTTTATTGTAACAGCCTCACGTTCCCTTAGGGCATACTCCAAAGGTTAGCGAACTGTCTGCCCAACTTTCGTCAGGACTACTAAACCAAATTCACATTAAGTACTAAAACGCGCAATTTAACTTCCATTCATCAACCCAGAACTATATACAATGGAGTCACTAACGTTTCAAACTTAAAGTACAAACTAGAGTATTCAAACTTATACAAATACATGTGATGTTTACTAATACAGAGGAGCTTAAAACAAAACAGAACTATAATTAGCTCAACTCTTTCCCCAAAAATCACGGTCCCAAATCTTTGCCCCCTGTAAGGAAAACAAAGGTCATAGGATGAGTTTTCGCCAAATGAGGTATCAAAAGGTCATACAGTCACAAATCACATAGTTAGAACTTATTCTATCAAATATATGCATCAAATAGAGGAATAAGTAAACACCATAACTTATACAGAGCAGTTCAAGTAAAAGGATACAGGTGGCTCTCAAGAGCCAATTTCCCGTTGCATTAACTTGATCGAAACCCGTTGACACTCCGTCAATGTTTAAAGAAGTAAAAACAATGACCGTAGATCTCTACTTTACACCAGTTTATGTCTACCAAACATACTTCTTACCGGGCCCGAACACCAAATAGAAACAGTGGTGGTAATATTCGAGTATACCAAATATCAGAAGGTTTCAGTAGTCAATGAATCAATAACAATTTCCTCATGGTTCGTCAATCTATCTCGACCAAACCCTTGTTGGCTCGATTCGATTAATTACCAATGAGCTTTGAGCTCAAATTTTACAGTAAGGTTGTTGGATATTAGACTCCAAACGACATCAATTCATGCACAAATAACAGATTTCAATTGTACAGTAAACCAGTCAAATAGTCAAGGGGAAACAAGTGTGATAAAGTACGCACTCATCCCGTCCAGGATAATCTAAAGCCACAGTCATTCAAATCATAAATTTCAATCACAAGTAAATCGGTTAAGCAACAAGTTATACGAGTGGTACACTCACCAGTTCAACAAAATAACGTCAAAAGTTTGCCCCCGGCTTATGCCCTTGATCACCAACAAACCCTAAGAACATCCAAGATAAAGTATTATGGTTCAACCATCCAAATCTTAAGTGAACCAAAGAAAATCCAAATAACTACTAGTGCAAAGATGCAAATATGGTTTTGGAGTGAAAGGAGAACATTTGGACCCAAAGGACATGAGTAACCAAGGAGTTCCTCATTCCAATTCATGGCTGGAATTTTCAGCAATAAAATAGCTAAAAAGACAACCAACCTCGAGTTTAAAGTGGAACAAATGCAACTAGAAAGCATGCTAGAAGAAACCATCACTTTTCCTCTTATTTTACACATGATTTTGTTAAAATTTCAGCTTGTACACTACCATCAAAGTGCACACAAGAGATCACATGTAATCTAGGTCCAAACCAACCCAAAATCACCCCTCTAACATCACTTATGTCACAAGAAAGGAAGTAATAAAAATTTCAGCAGCACTTCCCCTTGTTTTCTTTACTTTTTCATCCAAACTCAACACCTATATTCATCTCAATCTAACCTCAATCACAACCACAAGTTATAGGCTATACAGTACACTTGTTTAAGGCCACAAAACCATCCAATATAGCTAATTTATAGTTCAAAAATCAACCACAACAAAGCTGAAATTTGAAACCGTAACCTAAAATTTTCAACTATAAGTTGAAATTTTCTATAATCAAGCCAAAACAACATGTAAAAGCTAGAAGATTCACATGGCAAAGCTACTAGATCATGGCCAAGCTCAAAACATCATATTAAAGTTGAAATTTCACCATCAAAGCTGAAATTTTTTAATCACAACTCAAACCATAAAATTTCTCATGAAAACAACCAAAATCAAACCTTAAATCCACTCATAAGCAAGTTATAAAAAAAGAGCGCTTTTTTGTGACGCCCCCGCTTCTCCCAAGGGCGAACCCTAGGGTATCGGCGGGACGCCTGCCTAGCTCGCGCCAGGACTCAAAATCTCAAAGCTAAAAAAAAAAACTATATAAACCAAAAGAGTACTATTCATAATATATACAACTGCCAAAAGTATCGAGTCAAACCACTCTAATACATTATAATAACAACCAGCAGAAGGTAGACCCTAAGGAGGGTCCTTATACAAACCACCAAAACAAAAACAAACATTTTTTATATAGTTACCTTAATACCCTAAGAAGAAATGGAAACCAAGTTCTTTTTTCTCCCAAATCACTCCACCAAATCCCTTAATCTTCCTTAGATGTCATCTTTTATGGGGTAGTTTGCAAGCTTAAGTTGAAAACCAAAGGATTCAAGCAAGATTTGGTGGTTGAAGATGAAGTCTTTTCTCTTTTTTCTTCACTCAAAAAGTTGGCCAAAAGGAAAGGGAAAGGTGATAGGATTTTGGCCAATTTTTTGTTAATTAAGGGTTAAGAAAGGTCTTAGTCAAAGTCAAAGAACCATGGTTTGTGTGACACTTGGCGCTCTAAGGTTAATCCTCGTCTCTTTGTCTTCCAAAGGCTAAAATATCTAGCCAACTTCTAATTATCTCTTAGCACCTTATAAAATAATATCCCTTTGTACAAAACTCCGTCTAATCTTCAAAAATTTATTGCACATACCACATTAGTGAGTCCTACTTCCATAATGTCCTTCAAACTTAACATGTACTAACTCATAAAAGAAAAATGATTTAAAAACTTGAGTCACTTATAAAAATATCTAGGAAATTAAGGCAATAAAGTAAAGTAAAGAAAATGTATTCGAAGAAATAAAATAAAATCAAGAAATTTTTCGGGTCCTCACATATATATTCTTGGTGCCTATTCTCGACCGAGCAATTGTTTATAGTTTTGCTGTAGTTTATATTCTTATTTATGTATAAATCATATGGAATGCTTTTGATTAATAGATGTGATCGCATAAACATATCTTCATTTCATTTTTATTTTCTTTTGCATACAAGTAAACATTTCTAACACTTTTGAGGAGAGGAAGGTTCAAGTGATTCAACGCCACCTTCACGTCCAACTCCTACTTTCAATAGCTGTGAAGAATTTGACCTTGGTGTTAAGAAGAAGAGAGACGAGTACAAGAAAAGGTCACCCGCTTGGGATCATTTTCAGCCTCAATATGTCAAAGGTGTTCATCATGGAATATGTAACTACTGTACGAAACTGATCGCTGCTGATTTGAAATCAGTGGTACTACCCCTCTCTTATCCCATATTAAATCATATTAAACGAATCCTGCAAATAAGTGTAAGGGGCAAGGTACATTATGTTCGAGAGAAATTGGTACTCTCGGGGGATGTTAAGAGTGCACTTGTTAATTGAAAGTATGACCCTAATGCAATTAGAAAAAACATTACTTACATGTTGATTGTTGATGAATTGCCATTGAAACATGTGAAAGGTAAAGGATTTCAACATGTCATGAGAACTGCATGTCCTTCTTTTAAAATTCCTTCAAGGTGGATAATTACTAGAGATTGCTATCAGTTTTATCTAGATGAAAAATTTAAGTTGAAGAATAATGTTAAGGCATAGTGCAAGTAGAGTTTGCCTTCCCACTGATTGTTGGATATCTATCCAGTGAATAAACTATATGTGTTTGACAGCTCACTTATTGACTATGATTGGCAATTGAACAAAAGAATTTAAATTTTTATCCAATTATAGTCATAAAGAGAATGAAATTGGGAAGAGTATTGAGAAATGCTTATTAGAATGAGGGATTGATGATGTTTTCACAGTAACAGTTGATAATACTGCTTCAAATGACTTGACTGTGCAATATTTGGATGGAAAATTGCAAAACAGGGGTAAAACTATATTAGGGGGAAAGTGGATTCATATAACATGTGCAGCTCACATAATCAATTTGATTGTGATTGATGGCCTAAAAAAATTTGGGGGGTCTATTGATTCCATCCGGATAACGTGAGATATATCAAACAATCACCTTCTCATTTGAAGAAGTTCAAGAAATGTGCCAAAATTGAAAAAATTGACTGTAAAAGGTTACTTAGTTTAGATGTGGCAATTAGGTGGAGCTCAACCTACTTAATGTTAGATAGTACTCATAGGTTTGAGAGGTCATTTGAGAGGTTTGAGGAGCAATGTATATGCTGCATGAGATAGAGCATTTGTCAACAACAGTTGATTGGAAAAAGACAAGATTCTTAACTATATTTTTGGAGAACTTTTATGATCTCACAATAAAGGTTTCTGGCTCCAAATATGTGACATCTAATAATCTTATCAATGAGCTTAGTCACATTAATGGCATTCCAAAGGAAATGGGAAAAAGTGATAATCCTGACTTGAGTGGAATGGTAAAAATGATGAAAGACAAGTATGATAAGTATTGGGAAAGAATGGAAAAAATGAACATGTTTATTTTCATTACTTACATGCTTGATCCTAGGACAAAGTTTGAGTATTTTGAATTCATTACTTGTAAAATGTATGGTGATACCGAGAGCACCATTATGGCTCGCCTAGCCAAGAATGCAATGTATGAATTGTTTGATGAGTACAAAAGACTCAATACTCCTACTAGGTTAACTACTATTTCCCAATCCTCCACTTTTTCACTTTCTAGTGGATCTGAAAATAGCATCTCTTCTTTTGATAGAAAAATCTAAAAAAAATAAATGATAGATACAGAATTGAGTTCAAGAAAAGAAAAGTTGAACTTGGAGGAAAGAATGCTAAATCTAAACTTGACAAATATTTAGCGAGGATTGTCAGGATGAGGATCCCTAGTTAGATATCTTGAATTGGTGAAAAGATAATAGTTTTCGGTTGCCAATACTTTCACAAATGTCTCGTGATGTGTTGGCTGTCCTAGTCGCTATAGTTGCTTCCAAATTTGCCTTTAGTACTGGGGAACGTGTTCTTGACCCATTCAGAAGCTCTTTGACTCCAAAAATTGTGCAAGTCTTGATTTGTGCTCAAGACTGGTTTCGAGCACCGGACAAGGAGTTGAATGTAGAAGAAAAATTGGAGGACTTTAAGGAATTTGAATCCGGTAAATTATCTTCTTTCTTATTTACAAACTTGAAATATTTTTTCTATTCATAAATGCTATTAAGGTACTTCATTCCTTTTTCTTTCTTGAATAATAGGTTCGATAAAAAGAGGTGCAGAATCCACAATTGTTGATCTTTGAATTCTCCAATGGTGATTTAGAGTATAGAAATTGAAGTTTGAGTGGTCAGACCTATCCCTCGATCCCTTAGAAGTTGCAAATTTGAAATGTTGTTTTACACTTAAGATTTATTTGAAACAGTTGCTGCCTTATTTGTGTGAAATTTGGACTGGAATTGTTGCTAACATTTGTATTATTTGACATTTGATATTTGTTTTGTATTTTAACTTTAGATTATGACGAATGGTTGTATAAGTATTGTGACGAATGGTTGTATTTCATTCTCGTATGAAGTGGCTATGACTTGTGAGAAGTTATTAAAAAAAAGAAAAGAAAAAGGGAAAACAGGTTTTTGAATTCGGTAATTTTGGAATTTACCGAATTTCGAATCGAATTCGAAATTGGAATTGGTCAATTTGAATTTGAAAACTGTCGGTGATTTCTATGTCAAAATTTCAAAAAATTCCGATTTCAAACTTCAGATTTACCAATTTCGAATTAGTTGCACACCCCTAAGACAAATGGTTCCATGTGGCAACGACTCGACCATGCTCTAGTTAATGTTCGGTAGTAGATTGCTATGCCATTACGAAAGTTATACACATGGCCCGTGGACATTCAAATCATCTCCCTTTTTGATTAAATGTAGGGATGGAAAAGTGAGAAGATCATCTTTTCATTTTCTCAACATCTGGAGTAATTATCATCAATTTGGAGACGTTGTCTCAGAAAAATGGATACAGCCAGTGCTTGGGGTAGGCATATTAGGCTTTTACCAAAAAATCAAGCAAGTTTATAGGTGGTTGCGGTCCTAGAATCATGAGATTTTTAGGAATATTTTCTCTAGGGTCAAGACAGCTGAGGAAAATTACAAGTTTAGGGAGGTAGAGTTTGATTCAAATAAGGATGACCTCATCAAGTTGCGGCTACAGGAGGTTTGGGCGTTATTCTCTCGCGAACTATCAATTGAGTGCTCCTACTAGCATTAAAAGGCAAATGTTAGATAGTTGAAGAAAGGGGATGCTAACACGGTCTTTTTTCATGGGATAGTAAAGCAGAGAAGAAATACAAATTTCATTTCTCGAATCAAAATGGATGATGGTTCGTGGGTGGATTGTCTGGACCTTATTCAAGCATCAACGATATCCTTTTATTCATAACTATTTTCTTCGGAGCGTTGGCCAAGTCCTTCTCAATTTACTTTTCAGGTCCCTATAGTACAACAAGTAGATAATGAAATGTTGATGGCTCTGTCTTTTGTGGAGGAATTAAAAGAGATAGTTTTCTCAATGGATGTTTATAGTGCTCTAGGGCCAAATGGGTTTGGGATTAGCTTTTACCAGTCATGTTAAGATATAATCCATGAAGATTTGCTACGGGCGATTCATGATTTTTTCAGAGAGATAGAACAACCCAAGTGTTGGTCCAATGCATGTCTAGTCTTTCTTCCGAAAGTCGAGGAGCTTTTCAATGAAAGGATTTTTGATCAATCAGTCTATGCAATGTGTCCTCCAAAGTTATTTCTAAAATTCTAGCCAACCGAGTTAACAGGCTGCTTCCTTCCATTATCTCCCCATGGCAATCCGGTTTTGTACTGGGTAGAAGTATCGTGGATAACGCGTTGCTAGCTTAGGAGTTGGTCTTGGACATAGATAGACATTTGAACAATCCAAATCTCATTCCTAAACTCGATATGGAGAAAGCTTATGATCGGGTGGACTGGTCCTTTCTTAATTCCATGTTGCGGAAATTAGGTTTCAATGAATAAGTTGAAGATTTATTTTTCCAAACGTTTGCAAACTCATGGTTCTCAATTTTGATTAATGGTGAATTGTCTGGGTTTTTTAAATCAATGGGAGGGGTGAGAGAAGAGGATCCCTTATCTCCGGCCCTCTTCTTGTTTGTTGTGGAGTTTCTAGGATGGGAGTTTCATCAATTGTTCTTGGAGGATGAGCAAAGGTTCTATGTGTTGGCAGGAGGTAGGGTTCCCTATCCAGCTTTTTCTGATGATACCATCGTCTTTAGTAGGTGCTCTGAGAACTGTTTAAAAGCAGTCCGTGATTTCCTACAGATGTATCAATCTTGTTCGGGACAAAAAGTCAATGTTGGTAAAAGTTCCTTTGTATGTTACAATCGAGCAACGGATCTGCAGCTGGCCATGGTATCGTCTATCTTGGGGTTTCGCCAACAATCTTTTCGCATGACCTATTTAGGTATTCCATTGGTGAAGGGACAACTCAATTGTAGTGTTTTTGACGATTTTCTTTCCAAATTTTGACAACATCTCTTCATTGGAGTTCCAAGTTGCTCAGTATGGGGGCAAAATTGTTCTTATTTGGCACGTATTGAGCTCTCTCCCAATGTATTTGTTACAAATGATTCACCCTCCTAAGGCAGTTTTGGTGTCCCTGGGAAAAATTTGCAACTCCTTGTAGGATCATGATGGGACCTCAAAGTAGTTGCATTAGGCTTCCTGGGATAAGTTATGCTACCCCCAACAGGAGAGGGGCTGGGGTTTCGCTCCTCGGATGTTTCAGGCCCCTTTACATGTAAATTGTAGTGATGACTGAGAAGAATGAGATGGTCTGATCCAAGTTTATGCACCAGAAATACATTCGAGGAGTACACCCTTTTATGATGGTTATTGAGAGACCCTTCGCTCTTTGGAAACGTCTATAGGATATTCATCACACAGCAGAAAGTTAGATTTGTTGGTCTCTAGGCTAGAGATTAGTTGATTTTTTGTATGACTCTTGGTGTTTTGATTAATCTTTGGTTAAGCTTATAAGGGCAGCAAATGTCTCTCACATGCTAATAGGAGAATTCTATGATTCTCAGGGGTGGAATGACTAGCGACTTCGTCAATGGCTGTCAGCTTCTCAAGTTGCGTGTGTCTTGCAGATTCCCTTTTCTAGGCATCAAGAGGATCGAAGGGTATGTGTGAGAATCTCAAAGTATACATATATAAACCTCAGTGCATATTTCATTTGCATTTCGAATTCCTTAATAAATTCTAGCATTACTTTTACTTGTTTTTAAATAAAGTGCGTAAAAATAATTTTTATGTGAAAAATAATATAATTGTACTAAATTATTATCTTACTTGACCTGTTATAACTAAATCGATATTTCTTGAGTTAGATTAATTTTATTGCTCTAAAAATAAATGCTTTAAATTTTGATAGCTAACTTTTCCCTAATAAGGTCAAGAGTAAATAGGAACCTTAGTGTTAAGGTGAAATCGTTAAATGTTAGATAAACATAACACAAGTATACTAAGTATAAACTTAGGATGTAGAAATTTCGATAATTGAACCCTTGCGACGATTGGCTATCTTAAAAATGCTGTTATCTCTGAAGTTAATGTGGTTTTAGTCATCAGCCTATTTGGAAGGAAACGGTGTTGTAATAGTTTAGGTTATTCTTCGGAAGGATTTGGCTAGATTGCTTGCGTGAGTCCTGGCGAGAGCTAGGCAGACGGCCCGCCAACCCTCTGGTTCGCCTTAGAGGGAAGTGGGGTCGCCACAGGTGGTATCAGAGCCTAGGTTAGAAAAGTTATTTGAAAGATATATTAGATGTGTTAGAAACCCTAATCCTTTCTAGAAGTAAGAAATGAGACCTTTAGATATATCTTAAGCGATATTTGAACCAATTAGTTATTTAAGTTTTAACCTTTGGATTTTGGTTATTTTGCAGGTATGAAGAATGGAAACGGACATGCTAATGTTAGTGGAGCGTCTAATGGACATGTAGAGCCGCTTAGATCCATTTCATATAGGCCATGAGGCGGAGGAGACCGCGTGAGATATACTCCAGCTGATAGGCATCCTCGATGCCAGTGTAGGGCTATATACGCGTATCCTAACGATTTGGTGTTGTCCTTAGACGATGAGCGCCGCTATTTGTGGGACGCTAACCACATCCTGACCCAGGATGTAGAGGAGCCGAGTATCATGGTGGATACCCAGTTTGACCGTATAGCCGACTTAGAGATGAGGCAAGCGGCTGAGCATACTAGGCTGGAGGCTGCTCGCGTGGAGATAGAGCGATAGAAGTCTAGGGTGACTCGATTGGCCGAGGGGATACGTGATAGGAGCGCCGGTATCAGGGCTGATGCCGCGATGATGATGGACGAGGCCATGAGTATCCTTCAGGGTACCGAGCAGGCGGGTGTTGAAGAGGATCCGGAGGAGGACCCGGAGGAGGATCCGGAGGAGGACCCCGAGGAGGACCCGGAGGAGGATGTTGCCCCTAGTAGCCCTGCTGAGGGTTAGGTTAGACCTTGATAGTACTAGATATGTAGGGTTAGAAAGGGGGACATTAGTTAAGTCATCAAATTTTGTCTAGGTGGATGACTTACTTTTGAAGCACCATATCCCTAAATTTTTGTTTAAGGGATCAGTTGTATGTATTTTTGTAAACTCATGTGCCTTACTTTTGGAAATGTCCCAACCCGTTATTTGTATGACTTTTACACGTAAATATATGTTAAGCGTTTTATTCTTCTTTTTCTCAATTTCTATGTTGTTTTTACTTACAAAGAGAGAAATAATAACAAAGAATATTCTCGCCTAATCGCCTTATTTACCAATATTAGGCATAATCTAGGCAATGGATCGCCAAGTAATAGGAAGGGGACGTGGGAGACCCACTAGACAACACCCAGAAGCGGGTGGTGATAGGGAACCTGAGGTTAATCAAGACCAAGGGAAAGAGGGAGTGGCCGAAGATCAAGTGGCCACCGCAATTAATCGGATTACTGATGTCTTAGAGCGCTTGACTGAACACCAAACCTCTGGACCAGTAAATCACCAAGGAGGCCCAGCCGATACCGAGGATCGGGCATTAGAAAGATTTCTGAAGTTCGGACCTCCCAAATTTTATGGAGGACCCGAACCGGAGGTAGCTGAAGGCTGGTGGGAGAGAATCTCCGACATTTTCGCAGCCTTAAACTATGCGGAAGAGAGACAAGTGACTTTCGCCGCATTTCAGTTTGAGGGAGCTGCTCGTTCCTGGTGGAACCTGGTTAGGGTTAACTGGGATAGGAACCATACTCCAAGGACTTGGGCGAACTTCACAAGGGAGTTCAACGTCAAATTCCTTCCACCTCTCATCCAAGAGAAGAGAGAGGATGATTTCATCAAATGTAAGCAGGGAGCGACGAGTGTCGCCGAATATGAAGTCCAGTTTACAAAATTGTCCCGTTTTGCTCCTGAATTGATAGCCACGGAGCAAAGGCGCATAAGGAGATTTGTGCAGGGACTAAACGTAGAAATACAGGAAGGTTTAGCTACCGTGAGGATAGACACTTTTGCCGACGCTGTCGAGAGAGCCCAACGGGTTGAAGTAGCCAGAGCTCAAGTGAAATCTTTTCAGGCTAAGAAAAGATTTGCCCCTAGTAGTAGTCGGGAGTCGACTTACGGAAATGCTCCACCAGCCAAAGTGGGTCGAGGAACAAGCGGAGTGAATAGTCCTAGAGTACCACGAGGCGCTCTAGCAAGAGGAGCTGGGGCAAGAAATGCAGGGGGAAGAAATAATGGAGCTAGAGGGGGATCAAATGGAAGAGGTCAACCTAGGAATGCCTCACAAGGAGGTCGTGCGATAACTCCACAGGCAACTTGTGGGTATTGCAAGAGACCTGGCCATACTGTGGATGGTTGCTGGAGGAAACAAGGAAAGTGCTTGAAGTGTGGGAGCAGTGAGCACCAAATTTCCGGTTGCCCAAAACTACAAGACGATGGAACCCTGAAATGCTGGACCAGCCAACTCTGGAGGGAATAGGCCGACAGTTCCTGCCAGGGTATACGCTATAGATGACCAACCTGTACCTGATTCCTCGGAAGTCGTGGAAGGTACTCTTCCAATTTTTCATCGATTAGCTAGAGTGTTAATTGATCCTGGTGCAACTCATTCATTCGTGAATCCAACATTTATGTCCGGAATTGATGTGAAACCTGTTAGATTACCCTTTGACCTTGAAGTTAGGACACCATTGGGTAATAAGAATATAATCACTAGCTTAGCTTATAAGAATATCGAATTCTGGATTGGAGAGCGTAAAATGCTAGTGGATTTGATAAGCCTGGATATAAAAGGTTATGATGTTATTATAGGACTGGATTTTCTAGCTCATCATCATGCTAAGCTGGACTGTAGAGCAAAAGTGCTAGAACTTTGGATTCCCGGGGAAGCAACTCTGAAGCTAGATGTGAAAGGTAGGTTAGCATCGTCTGCTATGATCTCGGGAATATGGGCGAGGAAAATGTTGCATAAAGGAGCGCAAGGATTCTTAGCATTCTTGATTAATGCTCCTAGTGACCAAGTGAAGTTAGAAGATGTACCAGTGGTACGAGAATTTCCGGACGTTTTCCCCGAAGAACTAAAGACATTACCGCCGGAGAGAGAAGTGGAGTTCAAGATTGATCTGGTGCCGGGAACGGCCCTGATTTCTAAAACTCCGTACCGAATGGCTCCTGCAGAGTTAAAAGAATTGAAAATTCAACTGCAGGACCTATTGGAGAAAGGTTTCGTTAGGGAGAGTGATTCACCATGGGGAGCACCCGTTCTATTTGTTAAGAAAAAGGACGGAAGCTTGAGGTTATGTATTGATTACCAAGGGTTAAATAAGGTTACAATTAAGAATAAATACCCTCTACCGTTGATTGATAGCCTGTTTGATCAGCTGCAAGGATCCGTAGTTTTCTCTAAGCTGGATTTGAGGCAAGGGTATTACCAGTTAAAAATTAAGAAGGAAGATATACCCAAGACTGCTTTTAATACACGATATGGACATTTTGAATTCGCGGTCATGCCTTTTGGACTAACCAACGCACCAGCTGCCTTCATGGACCTAATGCAGAGAGTCTTTAAGAAGTATCTGGATCAGTTCGTAGTGGTTTTTATTGATGATATCTTGATTTACTCCAAAACTCGAGAGAAACATGTTAAGCACTTGGAGATAGTTTTGCAGGTATTAAGAGAGCATAAGTTGTATGCCAAATTCAGTAAGTGTGAGTTTTGGCTGGAAGAAATTTCTTTTCTAGGGCACAAAGTTTCCAAAGATGGAATTGCCGTGGATCCAGCAAAAGTTGAGGCCGTTATGATGTGGAAGCAGCCAAAAACTCCAACGGAAGTTAGAAGTTTCTTGGGATTAGCAGGTTATTATAGGCGGTTTATCAAGGATTTTTCGAAGATTGCTGGACCAATGACCGAGCTGACCAAGAAAGGGAACAAGTTTATTTGGACTTCAAAGTGTGAGTCAAGTTTTCAGGAGTTAAAGAAGCGATTAACATCCGCTCCTGTTTTGGTATTACCTGACGGAGGAGAAGGTTATACCGTGTATTCTGACGCCTCTAGAGAAGGTCTAGGATGTGTTTTGATGCAAATGGGTAAGGTAGTTGCCTATGCTTCTAGGAGATTGAAGCCTCATGAACAAAATTACCCAACGCATGACTTAGAATTGGCTGCAGTGATTTTTGCCTTAAAGAAATGGAGACATTATTTGTACGGCGTGACTTTTGAAGTTTTTACGGACCACAAGAGCCTCAAGTACTTGTTCTCCCAAAAAGAGCTAAATTTGAGATAGAGGCGATGGGTAGAATTTTTGGAAGATTACGATTGTTCGATTAACTACCACCCAGGAAAAGCCAATGTGGTAGCAGACGCTCTAAGTAGAAAAGCCCAAGTAGCGAGGTTGATGGTTAAAGAATGGGACATGCTAGAAGAAGTGAGTAGTTGGAACCCTCGCTTGGGGAGATTAAAGGTTTTATTTGGGAATTTGTCATTGAAATCACCATTACTAGAGCGTGTTAAGGAGGCCCAGAAGACGGACCCTACAATTCAGAAGAATGTGGAGAAAGTGCAAAAAGGGGAAACCCTAGATTTTAAATTAGGGTCTGAAGGAGTATTGAGGTTTAGAGATCGAATTGTGGTTCCGACAAACGAAGAAATAAAGAAAGAAATTTTAGAGGAATCACATCGTTTGAGGTATACGATACACCCAGGAGTGACTAAGATGTACCACGATGTGAAGGGGTTATACTGGTGGGAAGGTCTGAAAAAGGACGTGGCAGAGTTTGTACAGAAATGTTTGATCTGCCAACAAGTAAAAGCTGAGCATCAGAAGCCCTCTGGTTTATTACAACCATTAGAAATTCCCGAATGGAAATGGGAACATATAACAATGGATTTTGTAACGGGATTACCTAAAAGTCAAAAAGAATTTGACGCGATTTGGGTAATAGTTGACCGACTTACTAAGTCTGCACATTTCCTACTTGTGAGTATGAGCTTTCCTTTGGAGAAACTAGTCAAGTTGTACACAGAAGAAATCATGAGATTGCATGGTATCCCTGTAAGTATCGTATCTGATTGAGATCCAAGGTTTGTCTCACGTTTCTGGCAGAAATTTCATGAGTCATTGGGGACCAACTTGAAATTTAGTACTGCATATCATCCCCAAACCGACGGACAGTCGGAAAGGACAATTCAAACCTTGGAGGATCTGCTGAGGTCGTGTATATTGGATTTTGGAGGGAAATGGAGCCAGTATATGACCTTAGTAGAATTCGCGTATAACAACAGTTATCAAGCCTCGATTCAGATGGCCCCGTATGAAGCGTTGTATGGGAGAAGATGTCGATCTCCGATTCATTGGGATGAAGTGGGAGAGAAGAAAATTATAGATCCAACGACTATACCTTGGATAGAAGAAGCCCATGAGAAAGTAAAGCTAATTAGAGAAAGACTTCAAGTCGCCCAGAGTAGACAAAAGAGCTACATCGACACAAGGAGAAAAGATTTGGAATTTGAAATAGGAGACAAAGTTTTCCTAAGAGTTAAACCCTTGAAGAGCGGAGTAGTATCCAAGAAAGGTAAGAAGCTAAAGCCAAGGTATATCGGACCTTTTGAGATCCTGAAGCGAATTGGAAAAGTAGCATATCAGTTGAAATTGCCTGCAAGCATGGCCAAGGTTCATGACATCTTTTATGTCTCCATGCTTAGGAAATATTACCCCGACCCAAGCCATGTGTTGCAATTGGAAGGAATTGAAGTGGATGAGTCATTAACGTATGAAGCAGGACCAGTCAAGATCCTAGAAAGAGAAGTAAAGGAACTGAGGAATAAGAAAATTCCTTTGGTGAAGATTTTATGGAGAAATCACGGACTAGAGGAAGCAACTTGGGAATTAGAAGAAAAAATGCAGAAAAAGTACCCCGATTTATTTCTCTAGAAAGTGTTAATTTTGAGGACAAAATTCATTGTAAGGAGGGGAGGATGTGAGAACCTCGAAATATATATTTATGAACCTCAGTGCATATTTCATTTGCATTTCTTATTCTTTAATAAATTCTAGCATTATTATTTTTTATTTATTTATTTGTTTTTAAATAAGTGCGTAACAATAATTTTAAGTGAAAAATAATACAATTT